>NC_141834.1:15301298-15454007 GCF_982586985.1 Callionymus lyra
AAACACCCAGACGGGTTAATTACTCCCTGAGACACTCGCAGAGACGGCAGGAAGTGATAAGGATGGATCTGAGCCAGAGATCAACTCCCACTGCAGGAGGACCAACTGTACGCACAAGTTAACGCGGAAGTTTGGAGATTCATGGGAACATGGAAACCAAAACATATCGTAGGATGGTAGCCATCAAAATATTGATAGATTATATTGATTCATTTTAACATTTTAAATGTTGAAACTTTGATTCTTTATATATATATATATATATATATATATATATATATATATATATATATATATATATATATATATATATAAATGCGTGTTTTTAAACAAACACAATAATTAATTAAATATTTTTTTGTCAAGCCTTTTAAACATAGAGTTTGGTAGTCTAATTCTAATTATTAAAATAAATATATAAATATATTTTATATTACTTTAAGTGGCACTGTTTTAACAACATCAACAACAAGATAGATTTTTTTTTAATGATAACCATAAGTGAAGTGTAGAAAAAAATGTCTGCACTATTACAAATATTTGTATGTATGTATTTAAATGATAAAATACAAATATTTTGAAATAAATTGCCACAGTTTGATATTTTAATTATCAACGATTCATAAATAAATGCTCTAAACTCAATATTTTTGAATTCGAAGCCTTTTTAATTTATTATATTAAAACAATCAAGTAGCTTATGTTCTTTTTTGAATTGTAAAAATTGAAAAAAATGTATTAAAATAAATAAATCAAATACATTTTGAAATTCAACCATTCAATAATCTGATACCACTGATATATACTTACATACAATAGATAATATGATGACATCATATTCTTCATTTCGAAGAAATCTACTTTTTATTCACCAATAAAGAGATTTAAACATGTTACAAACAAAATGTTTGGAGTAACATTCATTAAATATAGATTAATGCTGATCTTCTTTACGAGTAAACGAGGCAAAAGTTTTGAAATAAAGAGAACATTTTGAGGAAAACTTCCTTACCTGTCGTGCAGCCATGCAGACCAACGGCCATCGCGCTTCCGTAGTGACGTCACGCTCCTGCGCAGAACGGATCGTGCAGCAGGATCTGCTCGTCCACGACAACACCTCCGTGAATGGTGGACAGAAGCAACAGGCATGACTTCAGCTCCATAGAAACTTTTACACCTTTTTTTATTTTATTACTGGACTTTTGTCAGTCATGGACAGAGCTTTACCTCGCCGGAGAAGAAGCGCCATGCCAGCGGCGGGGAACGGAGCGACGCTGCCCGGGGACCAGAGGTCCGAGGCGGGGAGAGCCTCGAAGCTCCGGGACCCCGGAAGGAGTAAACGAGACCATTCTCTGGAACTCACTCCAAACAAGACAAAAACCACTAAAAACAAACCTAAAGCTGATTTAACTGATAGATTAAGGTGAGTTACTTTAGTTAAATAGTACTCAGATGTATTCTGACTTTATTATACTAGTGTTTATTTGGTTTTTATTTGTTTTTAATGCTGATAAATGACATTATTGTTCTGTCAATCTGTCACTCAAACTTCCTCATGCATGCCAGTGTAGGCCAGCTTTAGGTTCCTGAGCCAGAGAGGGGCGTGTCAGCAGGGGTCACCCGGAGGTCAAACCAAAGTCAACGTATTAATATACTTTTTTTTTGTCACCTGTTGATTCTCAAGTGTTGATCATTTAAGCTTTTGGCTATAAAAAGCATCTTGTTCATCACCTTTTTAAAATTATGTTACTTGTCGCACTACGTTAATTAATCAAAATCCATTTTTTATTTAAGCTTGTATTAACGGTCATTGTTTTAAATTTTTTTAAGTATTTTTTTTTGCGATCAATAAGCATTTTAAAGAAGGAAAAAACAACAACAATAGTTTTCCTTTATATTGGTTGTAAGTAAGTAAAGTAAGTAATTTTTATTTGTATAGCGCTTTTCCAGACCAGGGTCACAAAGCGCTTAAACAATCAAAACAATATTTAAGAAAATGTATACTTTAAAGATCAAGATAAAACTGATAAAATAACAGGAGTTCCAGAAAATCAAGGAAAAGCCTGAACAAATAAAAAGATGTTTCTTGAAGGAGTTGTTTTTTTAATCCTAAATTATACCTTGTATTAAAAAACATACAAAAGCATTCATGAAACAAAAACTGTTTTTTTATAAAGATGGCCCCATTGTTATAACATTTATATATTACATTTAGAAAAATACTTTTTAAAAAAGGCTACAAATTAAAATAAATATTTAATAAAGCACATTTATTTCATAGAAGAAAAAAAACAATAGTTTTCCTTAAATATTTGTTGTTGTTTAAATCCAAAATGATGTTATAGTTACAATAGTCTTAATAAAATAAAAATAAAAACGGTACATTCATAAAGATGACAGTATTATAATAACATGTGTATATTAAATTAAAAAGGCTACAAATTTAAAATAATATTTAATTAACCAATTTTATTTCAAAGAGAAAAAGAAAACAACAATCATTTCCCTTAACTATTATCTGTTGTTGTAATCCAAAACTATGTGTTGTTTAAAAAATACAAAGTATTAATAAATAAAACAAAACCCAGCAAAAGAAAGCCTGATCAATGAAAGTGGTCTGGGTTTTAAAAAAAAAATACAATTTTAAGTTTAAGTGACTGTCCATTAACATGATAAAATGTGTAAAATACATTATTTATTATTATTATTATTATTATTATTATTATTATCATAACATTAATACTTTCTTATTCTTACCGGTCATTAAGAACAAAAATATTTAAAATAATTTACTTTCATCCCTTTTAGGTATTAATGCATAATAAAATACACTGTATACAATTCAAAATTCAGATACTTTTTGATACATTTTTTCCTTGATATAATTGTCTTTTTATATATTTTTACCCAAACATCTATGACACTATACTGTTCAGAGAAATCTTTTAACACATTTCAAAAGCAACACTTGTCATGGGAAGTGATGCGTGTTTAAATGAACGTACACTTGTTAAAGCGAGTCATTGTTGGAGGATAAACAAGTCAGTACAAGCTAAGTCAGAGTTTAGTCATGTGGTCCGGCAGGTCTTTGAGCCAACAAATATAATCTTGCAAAGCATTTAATTAAGTCAAAGACTTCTTTATTTTTTCAAACGCTGTTGCATAAACGACAATATATGTAACTCTGATTTCTATGTGTCTCTGAACTGGGGCATATAACAAATGAATGGCTGATAAGTAACAAATATTCTAAACTATCTTTTCTCCTTTTCTTTATTCCCTCCAAACTGAAGCTGTCACAACAAACAACAGTCCCTGCTGAGTTCGGCCAGTGGTTTCAACAACTACAGAGGAATTCTCAACTGGTGTGTTGTGATGCTGGTGAGTCCTGAACACACAAAACAAGTTGTACAAACAGATTTGAATTAGTGTCTGATAGTCAAACAGAAGCAATCTTTTTTTTTTCAAGCTTCATCTGCTTCATTAAATCCCATTGAGTTGATCTGAGCAATATGAATATAAATAAAATGATAATTTTAGCATTTTTTAAAAGGAATTAAAAGCATAAATGTGGAGTAAACATGACTTATTTCCAGGCTACTTTAATGTACTACATTAAGCATTAAAAATATGTAATTACTTTGGTTGTTTTGCCATTATTTCAAACAAGAATTGTTTTTTTTTTAGCAATAATTTATACTAAATTAAAAATATTTACTATATACGTGGGCTAACTTTTAACAGTTTTTCACAGTTTTTTCACTCTTTAAAATTCCCCAAAAAGTTATTCAAGTGTAGAAAAATATCAATAAATGTAACTTCTGCTCAGTATTGATTTAAAAAAAAAATGTAGTTAAATGTTAGCATTTTTTTAAAAGGAATAAAAAGCATAAATGTGGGGTAAACATGACTTATTTCCAGGCTACTTTAATGAACTACATTAAGCATTAAAAATATGTAATAACTTTGGTTGTTTTGCCATTATTTCAAACAAGAATTTAGTTTTTTTAGCAATAATTGAATAAATTAAATATTTACTATATACGTGGGCTAACTTTTAACAGTTTTTCACAGTTTTTTCACACTTTAAAATTCCCCAGAAAGTTATTCAAGTTTAGAAAAATATCAATAAATGCAACTTCTGCTCAGTATTGATTAAAAAATGTAGTTAAAATGTTAGCATTTTTTTTAAAGGAATAAAAAGCGTAAATATGGGGTAAACATGACTTATTTCCAGGCTACTTTAATGTACTACATTAAGCATTAAAAATATGTAATTACTTTGGTTGTTCTGCCATTATTTCAAACAAAAATTTAGCCTTTTTTTTAAGCAATAATTGAATAAATTAAATATTTACTATATACATGGGCTAACTTTTACAGTTTTTTCACACTTTTAAATTCCAAAAAAAGTTATTTGACTTTAGAAATATATCAATAAATGCAACTTCTGCTCAGTATTGATTATAAAGAAATGTAGTTAAAATGTTGCAACACTGGGAACAAAAAAATCCAGAAAATGTGTCGTATTTCTTCCTGGATTCCCTAAAATGCAAATATGGGCGACCAGGATCCGAAAAGAAGGAAATCCTGCTTTTTGTTAATCCAGGCTTTCAACACGGATCGTTGTGTTCATCGCCGGAGGTTTTACTTGGACTCAACTTCTGTCCTATCCCTCGGCACAAAGCCTTTGTGTCGGGTAATGAGATATTAGAATCCATTTAGGAAAAGGCAGAGTGAGAAGTAGAGATAAAAGATAACCATGAGATGAGGAGAGTTCGAAAGGGAGAAGAATAGGGAGTAAACGGGGAAAATAGAAAAGTGGTCGAAAGGGGAGAATTTTCAATTAAAATTGGGGGGGAAATGATAGATTGTGGTAAAAACATGAGGAATGTTGTGGACTGGTTTTTGTGAAACAAGATAACATCTGTAACTGTGTTTTTTTTATTTTTAATTACAGGTTCTGAGCAATGCTCGCCTCTTCTTAGAAAATCTTTTACGGTAAGATCGTTTTAAGGAAAAGTAATTATTCTTCTTATTGTCTCATGTCGTCTCCTTTGAATATCTTCCATCTAGTTCCTTCATGAATTAATGACTCACTAAAATATGCCTGTGTCCAAACCTGTGTCTCAGTTTCGCTTTCTTTTTTGAACTTATTGATACTTTATTGGGAATTTTGTGACCCAAATAACATTAATTAAGAAAAAGAAAATATGAATATCAAAGTCTTCCTAAAGTGTTATTGAAAATGTTTTTCTTGGCAGTTACATTATTGAGAATGTAACTAAAAATATAACTGTATTTATATGGCTTTTAAAATACAAAAAGAAAAAATGTTTATTTTCCAATTACTTTATTAAATTACAGGATTATTAGAAAATAAGTCATAAAATAAATTTGGATAAGGGGTGTGTATTGCCAAGACTATGTCAATACGATTCATGTGCAATGATTGGATATATTGCGATACTGTAGTAACAATATTTGTGTAGTATTGTCGAGTACTTGACTCTTGTGTTGCAGAATTTACAGACCACATGACTCTTGACGAAGTCTTAACTGCTTTAATTGTTTTTTTAAACCAAAATATGTCCAAACATCAGCTTTAAAAGCTGCTGGAGTCAACTGTATCCTCTCGTCCTCAGTCGGCGGCGGGATCTCGTGGGATTTTATTGTTCATTTAGCTGCGGATTAAACAATGACTGCTGCCATTTCATGGCTGGAAGTTTAATAGCAAATTCTTCATTGTGAATTATTATTATTAACTTTGTTATTAAGATTTCAATTTTAATTTAATATCTGTATTATTAAAAGTAACAATGTTATACCTTAGCTGAATCAAAAGTAATCAACTGTTTTTCTTACCACATAGTATTGGGGAAAAAAAAGGATTATTATTGTTTAAATAAAAAGAAAAACTAAACTTTCGTGAGTAAATTGTCGTTACAGGATTATCGGTAACAATCCTAAAATATACGTGTGTCATACTTCAGGAAGTTGGACTTTAACGTTTCAAAAATGTTGACCTATTAAGAAATTAGGTCAAATGAATTGAGTTAATAATAAAAATCATAGAGTATATCATATTATATTAAGATTTTAATAATGTATAAACCACATTTCATGATTTTTAAGGAAGATAAAGAATTTGTTGAACTTTTTTTTGGATGTAAATGTTACATACATTTAGATAAAAAGTAAATAATAGAAGAAAGTTTAGTTTTAAATTAGAAATATATATATATATATATTTACAAAGTTTCTACTTAGATTTTCAACTTTGTAATCACTTAAAAAACTTTTATTTCACATTTTTCCATCAGATATGGGATTCTTGTGGACCCCATTCAAGTGGTCTCCTTGTTCCTGAAGGATCCCTACAATTGGCCTGCCGCCTGTTTAGTCATCGGTGAGTACACACTTGAACCGCTTTCAACGATTCCTCACCATGCGCACTAACAAGTATAAAATCCCGAGGAATGAATCGAATGTGACTTTGAACATGCAGCCTGTGTGTGAGCGTCTATAAGTGTTGGATGCAGAGAAACACTGCAGCGATGCAGCTCACCGAGTCTCTGGAGTAACGGCCACCTGCCCTATTTACTGTACCGTGTACTGCACCCCGCTGCTGCAGGAGTGAGGGGGGGTGTTTTTACATCGTCTAAAAGATGCTCACGTGGAGTTTGTGATGGATTATTAAGGAAAAAAGTGGCTAAAAATGTTGAGGCAGTTGGATTATCAAGTGTATAATGCAGGAAAGAATCTACCTTTTCCCTGCACACACACCTTTACAGGAGTCGTCGTCGTCATTGAGGAAACACGCTTGAACACATTCCATGTACTGTTGAGTAACTTGTGTGTCAGGTGATTTATTGCATCACCAGTCACTCGCTCCTCAAAAGCCAGAGTCGAAAGAAGCAGCTCTGAGGTTCGTGGTCGATGCTTCTGTAAACTGAGGTCGGCTGCACTGGAGAAGTTCTGTAGTTGCGACACATGTGAAACATCCGTTGTTAAGAAATTGGCATTTTTTTTGACGTAGGTATTTTTGTTCGGGGGGTTAATCCTGGTTTATGGACAAACATTTCTTAGTGATGAGTGGTGAAACAAATACTTGAATTATTTGTCTTAAAAAATAAATCCCAAAAGGCTTATTTTCTGCCCAAATAAATCATTAAATAAATGTAAATTACAGTTGTCAAAGTTGGCTGATAAAATGAAGGGTAGGATTGTAAAAAAAAAAAAGGATTGAAATGTTACAGAGCAAAATGTATTATTTAAGAGGTTTTTTTTTTAATTGTTGGCCGGTTGACAATTCTTTTTGAAGTTCAATATTATATTTTATTTCACGTATTTGTAATTTCTGTTTAATTATCTAAATGTATTTGCTGTGAATTACTTAAATAATCAATTACATTTCGAAAAGGGCAAGAATTTGGCGATACTACTGTAGAAGTACGATATGATTTATTGTGATACTGTAGAAACAAGGATATATTCGTTGTATTGTCGAGTACTTGACTCTGGTGTTGAAGAATTTGACTCTTGACGAAGTCGTAACTGCTTTCATTTTGAAACCAAAATATGTCCAAACATTAGCTTTAAAAAGTTGGAGTCGAATGTATCCTCTCGTCCTCAGTCATCGCCGGTATCTCGAGGGATTTAATGGTTCCTTTAGTTGCGGAGGAGGCAATGAAAGCTGCCATCTAGTGGCCGGTGTTTAATCGTAACACTAATATGAACAAACACCGTGACTATTTAATTATAAATAAAACAAATTTAATTATTTTCATTTAGACACACTTTATTGAATATAATCCCTGAAAGAACAATGATAAAAGTACAATATTATCAACATGCAAAGTAGGATGAGTTGTTATTAAATGAGTAACTTCCTCGCAGTCTTAACCTTTGCTCCAAATCCTGCTCAACCCTTGTTATCACAAACCACAGTGATGATAAGGCGGTGAATCTGTTTATTCTAAAGAAAAAGAAAAAAACAACCGCAACAGTGCAATATTGGATGCGTCACCGTCTTATCTTCATTTTTGCTGACATGAGTCATCACTGTTTCAGTTGAAAATGTTGCAACACAAGATGCTTTTCATCATCTCCGATGTTTTTTAAAACGTTTAAACGGTTCCTTACAATGCAGAATGTGCAGGTTTGCTTATACACTCTGGTTTCCTCCCACAGTACAAAAACCTTAAATGGTTGATGGAGAATTCCAAATTTTCCAGAGTTGGGGTTTGAGAAAAATACCTATACAATTAAATATCATGACATTTCTTTTCACGATACTCAATATTCAGCAGTACTTTATTTGTATATACTATATATATATATATATATATATATATATATATATATAGTATATATATACATATAGTATATATATACAATTTTATCATGGTTATTTTATGGCTAATATTTTAATAACATGTATGTAAAATACTTGAATATAACTTTAAAAAATATATATATTTACAAAATATGCAAATATTTATATCGTTTTTTTCCCCCACATTTGTGTTGCAATTAAACTTCTGGCCACTAGATGGAAGCAGCCATTAAGTCCTTCCACAGCTAAAGGGGCAATAACACCCTTGAGATCCCGACGATGACTGGGGACAAGAGGATACAGTCGATCCTCGCAGCTTCTAAAGCTGATGTTTGGACATATTTTGCTTTAAAAAAAAAAATAGGAAAACAGTGACGACTTTATCAAGTCAATACACGAAGAGTTGCCTCAAGCTCAAGTTTAACTGATCATTTTTTCACCGTAAACCCATTAAATATAAACATGTATGTGATTTAAACTCGGCTAAAACATCCTTTCTCCGTCGACCAAACCTCAGATTCCTTCTGCCATATGTTGGATTCATTTAATCATTTCTTCTGGTCGGTCAGAACATGTTCTGTCGAGTTAAATATGAAACTAAAAATACACCATAGGAGATGATACCAGGATTATGAATTGAATAAAGTCCATTTTTTTTTTATTTCTCTGGAGCTGTTAAGGAATGATGACTTGTCATTTGACATAAGATTGATTTCTTTTTTTCCCCCCCACAGCGTCCAACGTCTTCATCCTCGTAGCGCTCTACACCGAGAGGCAGTTGTCGAGGGTAAATACCACAACAACGGATTTGACTGTTTCAATATGGAAATCTGTCCCTCAAGAGGGATTAATGGTTCAGAAACTGTGTCTTTAAATACCCACCGACTAGCCGGCCGTCTCCCATATGGAACTTTTGCAAATGAGAAAATTAGTTTCAGTTTCCACATTTAGGTCATTTTCTCGTTGCTATGAATATATAACGTCTTAAGTTCTCTAACCACACATAAGTTGTAATGGAGTTCTCAACGGATTGAAAGGAAAACAAATTGAGTCCAGCTCATGGTGGAGATCATCTTAGAAGCAGCAGCACATTCCATAAGTGTCAGAAGTTGTCACAGGACGGTATCGATCGATAAAAATGTTTAGATAGAAGACAACTTCAATTGTGTTTGTGATCATTGTGTGTGTCTTGTGAGTATTATTTGTGTCATGCGATAATAATGTCCGTCATGTTTTTGTCTATTTATCTCAGTTGAGCATTATATTTGTCATGTGTTTGTTTATTTATTTCATGTGAGTATAATGTATGTTGTGTGATAATTTATGTGGTCATTGTGTGTGTCTTGTGAGTATTATTTGTGTCATGTGATAATAATGTCTGTCATGTTTTTGTCTATTTATCTCAGTTGAGCATTATGTTTGTCATGTGTTTGTTTATTTATGTCATGTGAGTATAATGTATGTTGTGTGATAATTGATGTGGTCATTGTGTGTGTCTTGTGAGTATTATTTGTGTCATGAGATAATAATGTCCGTCATGTTTTTGTCTATTTATCTTAGTTGAGCATTATATTTGTCATGTGTTTGTTTATTTATTTCATGTGAGTATAATGTATGTTGTGTGATAATTTATGTGGTCATTGTGTGGGTCATGTGAGTATTAGGTGTTTCATGTGATCATGATGTGTGTCGTGTGAGTATTTTGTGTGTCATGTGATCATGATGTCTGTCATGTGTTTGTTTATTTATGTCATGTGATCATGATGTGTGTCGTGATATTTTAAGTCATCATTATGTGTGTCATTTTAGTATTTTGTGTGTCATGTGGTCATGATGTGTGTCATTTGAGTATTATGTGTGTCATGTGATCATGATGTGTGTCATGTGTTCGATTATTTATGCCATGTGGTCATGATGTGTGTCATGTGATATTTTATGTCATCATTGTATGGGTCATGTGAGTATTATGTGTGTCATGTGATCATGATGTGTGTCATGCGTTTGTTTATTTATGTCACGTGATCATGATGTGTGTCATTTGATATGTTATGTCATTATTGTGTGTGTCATGTGACTATTATGTGTGTCATGTGATCATGATGTGTGTCATGTGTTTGTCTATTTATGTCATATGATCATTATGTGTGTCATGTTTGCATTTGTTTATATAATGAGACCATTGGTTTCATGTGATACGTTGCATATGTTATTGTGATTGATGTTAATGATTATTTGATGCTTCAGATCATAATATTTCCCTTGACCTCTGACCTGTGAATGTATATTGTCTCTTATGTTTATGTTATACTGTTATTACAACTTCTCTGAAGTTTAAGTGTCGAATACAAAGTTAGGTTTTTTATTTCAGTAGATGGATTATGTAAATAATAATAATAACTGTAAATAAATATAGAAATAAACCATTATTTCTTGAGAACAATGGTATAAAAGAAAAAGTTATTTTGAGATAAATTAATATATTTTTTCCCTAATTAAGTGCAGCTCGTCTGTCACTGGTTGTCAAAACGTATTGTGAGTCAATATTGTGTCAACCATAGCAGGTGACGTTTCTATGTTCCTCCTCAGGGCTCTTTCAGTGAACTCGTGGGACTGCTGGTCCACTGCATTAACCTGTCAATCAATCTCATCTTCCCGCCCGTCGTGGTCCTACTGGTCCCCTCCATGACCCCAGGTAAGCCTCGCTTCCTCGTCACCGCTTGAACAGATGACAGTCGACTAGAACACGGTCGAGCTCTCGACCGGTTGGTTACCGACGACGCGTTCATGTGTGTAACACGGGATTTAATGTCGACGTGATAAAGATTAAGAGGACGTCGGTATCTTTGCCCTTCAGAGGAGCAGTCGACCCGTGCGATTGGGCCGTAAAAAGACATCTCTTATCCCCCGCTGATAATTGAAGTCTGTTAGTGGTAATGGACCAGTTGGTCACCACTGGATTGTGTCCAGTTGGCCCAGAAGAGGATTGGAAAGGAAAAAGGGGATGATGGGGGGAAAAAAAGAAATCAGGAAGAGGAAATGAAAGAAGCCAAATTCAGAGTCGTTGATGGTGAAGTGTTGTCCAAGGGTCACAGTGTTGTGTCTTAATTGGATAACATGGCAGTTGGCTCCCAGTTTTATTGTTGGGCTGTCAATCACTGTTCTATGGAAGTACATCAGTGGCATCAGAATATTGAATTTCACGTTTCAAATCTTAAAACTTATAATAGATAATTTAGATGTGGCTGTTTTTTTTTCAAGAATTTACTTGATTATTAATTTATTTCAGTAATTTCTTCATTGAAAGGTTGAATTAATTAAGTTAATTCACCAGTAATTATTTAATTAAATCATTTTATTGTGAAAATATAAAATTTTGTTGGTATTTGAAATAGTTGAATACATTTTTCGGGGGAATATTTTCTAAATTAATTCATATAGTTGGATATTCTTAATCCAATAATCCAATATATATATTATACCAACGTTTTGACATCGAAATAAAAAAAGTACGATTTGAAAAATATTAAATTTAGAAAAAAAACGATTGTTGAATTTGTGGAATTAGAATATAAAACTAAATAAACCGATAACAAATGTTGCTGTTTTTTTTTAAATAGGTTAGGTAGAACTTTATTGATCCCTCAGGATCAAAAAATATTCGATTAATTATTAAATAGGAAGATAAATTGAACCTTTCAATAAAGACTTTATTTAATTAAAATAACCCACAAAAAATTAAAAATTTTCATATAGAAATGATTGAATTCAATTATTCATTAAACATGTTTTTCGTGTTTAAATACAAGCAAAAAACGAAACAAAAAACGTGTGCAGGAACTTTCTATACGATTTTGTTTTTGCCGCCACCTACTGTACAGTCGGTGTAAGCGTTTATTTTTCTTAAATTCCAGCCTTTGGGATCATGAAAGATCAATTTCAAAATGACTTTAAGGGTCAGATGTGACGCTGACTCGTGGGTTAATACAGAGACTCGTGGTCGTTCTTTAAAACATGATCACAAGGGATTAAACAAGTGGATCTATAGACGAGCCGCGATCTACTTGGACAGTTTATGTGCATTTCCCTTCAAGTTGATTTCAACACTGACTTCTTCCAGATGGGTGGAGTCAGCGAGGCGTGCTGTTGCTCTGCGTTCGAGCATCGACTCATTTACACACAAACCGGGCTCCCCTGGATGGATCCAGGTGGTAGAAGATGAGGGGAGCTTTGTAATTGGTTGTCACTGACCGTCTCATGTCAGCTTCTCCCGTGTCATCCTTCAGTTGTCTTTCCAAACCACCTGTTCTCTGCCTTCATGTGCGAGATACTGTCTTTGTTTTGCTGACTCCTCTTTTATTTTTTTATTTTCCGTCTCCAACACATTTTTGCGGTGGTCCTTCATCATCTCGCCATCTGTTGTCCTGTATATTTTATACATGGTTGCATCTTTTTTGGTCCTTGTTGTTTTCTCATATTAGCTGTTAATATCTAACGTGGCCTCATCATTAACCATAATGTTCACATGACGTCAATAACCTAACTCGTGACTCGTATAATGATCACATGACACACATAATGTTCACATGATACACCTAAACGAACACATTGCACAAATAAACTTCACATGAAATAAATAAACGGACACATAATGTTCACATGACATACCTAAACGAACACATTGCACAAATAAACTTCACATGAAATAAATAAACGGACACATAATGTTCACATGACATACCTAAACAAACACATTGCACAAATAAACTTCACATGAAATAAATAAACGGACACATAATGTTCACATGACATACCTAAACAAACACATTGCACAAATAAACTTCACATGAAATAAATAAACGGACACATAATGTTCACATGACATACCTAAACGAACACATTGCACAAATAAACTTCATATGAAATAAATAAACGGACACACGACGCACATAATGTTCACATGACATACCTAAATGAACACATGACACACATAATGTTCACATGACATACCTAGATGAACCCATGACACACATAATATTCACATGACATACCTAAATGAACACATGACGCACATAATGTTCACATGACATACCTTAACAAACACATTACGCACATAATGTTCACATGACATACCTAAATGAAAACATGACACAAATAATGTTCACATGACACATTACGCACATAATGTTCACATGACATACCTAAATGAACACATGAATCACATAATGTTCACATGACACATTACGCACATAATGTTGACATGACATACCTAAATGAACACATGACACCCGTAATGGTCACATGACATACCTCAACGAACACATGACACACATAATGGTCACATGACAAACCTATACAAACACATTACGCACATAATGTTCACATGACATACCTAAATGAACACATGACACACATGATGTTCACATGACATACCTTAATGTCCACATGACACATTACGCACATAATGTTCACATGACATACCTATACAAACACATTACGCACATAATGTTCACATGACATGCCTAAATGAACACATGACACACATGATGTTCACATGACATACCTAAATGAACACATGACACACATAATGTCCACATGACACATTACGCACATAATGTTCACATGACATACCTAAATGAACACATGACACCCATAATGGTCACATGACATACCTCAACGAACACATGACACACATAATTTTCACATGACATACCTAAATGACAACTTACGCACACAATGTTCACATGACATGCCTAAACAAACACATGGCGCACATAATGTTCACATGACATACCTAAATGAACACATGACACCCATAATGGTCACATGACATACCTCAACGAACACATGACACACATAATGGTCACATGACATACCTAAATGACAACTTACGCACATAATGTTCACATGCCATGCCTAAACAAACACATGACGCACATAATGTTCACATGACATACTTAAATGAACACCTTATGCACATAATGTTCACATGACATGAATAAATAAACACATGACACACAATTTTCACATGCCATATATTAACGAACACATGCCGCACAAAATGACCACATAAATGATCACATTAGATAAATAATGATCACATGACACACATACTGTTCATACGACACAAATAATTGATCACATAAAATGTAGTGTTTATTTGACATAGATAAATGACGACTCGACACACATGTGGACACATTATGGTTAACATATGTTGACATGACCGACCTAAAGATCACATGACTCGCATATAAAAAGGACATAGATAAACTGAGATTGTTTAATACATAGGTTTTTTTTTCGGAAATTACAACTTCTTAGGTTGCAAAGATGAAGATGAGTTATTTTGTATAAGCCGCCGTTAAACCAAACCCTAAAGCCTCTGACAGTGTCGTGCCTTTAATTAAACGTGAATGTGTTGTTGCTGTTTAAATTAATGAAAGGACTTCCAGGAAATAAAAAGGAACTGCTGTCTTCCAACCCGACGACGCCATCGACCGAGTCTCTCTGTTCCGTGACAGCTCGCTCTTGCTGAGCCTTCAGGTGTTTTTTTTTTTTCCTCCGACTCATCCTCGCGGATGTTTACCAGAGGAGTCGACGTCGGGCTTTTTTTTGACAGCGGAATCATGACGACGAGGTCGCACCTTTGATCACCTTGTTCTTCTGGGTTTCCCTGCAAATGTATGCTAGTGTACGTTTTTATCAAAAGCACTCCAAATTAAATATTAATATGCAAGTTTGGAACTAGATTAAATGAGTCATAATCATGCATTAATAATAGATCATCGTGTTGCTGTCACATCAGAAGTCAATGATTGAGTCTGTTATAGTTTATTCTTTAGATGTTTTTAAAATAAATGTAATTATCATGTATTATTAGCTCGTATCTACAAGTGAAAATATTTTTTACATTTTTGTCTAAATCTGTCTAAATATTCTGGCATTTCATCAGCGTATTAACCTCAAAAAGTAGTAATAATTAAACAAATAAACAAAAATCCACACCGAGCAAACAATTTATTTTCTCATTTGCAAAAATAGCAACATCCCTCTGAACAACCCTCTCAATAACGGTGACCTGAAAAGCTTTGCCGCCCAGCCAACCAATACCGGCTGTTGAGCACTCTTGACATAGACATAAGGAATTATAATTTAAATATAGAATTTAAATCATACGTCAGTGTGAAGAAAGGCATTATGGGAATTCACTGTTTTGTTGGTGTCATAGTAAAATTAGCGCCTTTAACTAAGTTCTGTGATGTTCAAATAAAACACCGTGTGAACATCGACAAAGAGCTTTTTCATACCATATTGTGTTTTATTTAATTATTTGCTATATAATTCAATCCCTTTTTTGGCATTTGAAATCATATAGCAATGAGCTCAATTGGAAAACATGTCGTAATTTTACAAAATTGTGTTGTAAACTCCTTGTCATAGGTATTAATAAACGACAGTATGCACAATGCGTCAAAACTGCAAATATACTTTATATTTGACATATAACTTAAAAATTAAATTTTGTTTTTGGAGGTATCAACGACTTCTTCCTCCCATAGTTTCTCCTCATTATGTCAACATTTGGTTGTATTCCTCGCTACAATACTTCTTTTTTTTTCATTCGTTAAATACATTTGAGTGAGCTAGATGTGGTGTTTTATTTTTTATTTTGAAATATTTATCTTGTTTTATTTTATATTGAAACATTGAAAGATGTTCACACCAAAAAGAATGCATTTGGTATTATTTATACAAGTTTTTCAACATATTTAATTCTCTTTCATTCCACTTTCAATTTCTTCCCTGTTTGTTTTCAAACAACAAAACGTTACCTGTTCTTGATCAAGCGATCAGTGATGATGAGTTCTTGTGTTATGTTCAGATCTCGCTGCGCTCGGTTTATATTATTAATAAATGGATCGGTTTAGTTTGAAAAACCACTGCTCGGTATTCAACGCGATGAAAAGCAGCAGGTGTGTTTGTAGATCCGCACTCAAATGAATATGATGAGCATTACTGACTGCTGCTTATGCAACCAATATTCCATCAGCAAACACGCTGCAGGGATCCGAAATCAAACATTAAAGCCTATTTAATTTCTGGAGACATGCTCGAGTGATGTGGCGAAATGCTTTTGCAGTGGTTTCCTGCTATTATTTCATCATTTCCACATCTTTTGATGTTCCGTTATGTGTTCAACCCCGAAAGGATTTTTCGGGGGGGAATTTGTAATAATGATTCTGGTTCTGAGACTGTGTCTCAATTAGGAATCCATGAATGCACACACTGATGTAATCGTCATGTGTTGTCTTGACTTTGATCATTCTGGTAAGTCGCGAGGGTCGCCCTGGTATTTGTTTAGTTTGTCCACCTAGAGAAGCATCGCTATTCCATGAATTATCATCAGAATCTTTGTAGTATTGTCGAGTACTTGACTCTGGTGTTGCAGAATTTACAGACCACATGACTCTTGACGAAGTCTTAACTGCTTTCATTTGTTTTTAAACCAAAATATGTTCAAACATCAGCTTTAAAAGCAGCTGCGGTCGACTGTATCCTCTCGTCCTCAGTCATCGCCAGGATCTTTGTGATATTGTTCTAGTACTTGACTCTGGTGTTGCAGAATTTACAGACTACATGACTCTTGACTAAGTCTTAACTGCTTTCATTTGTTTTTAAACCAAAATATGTTCAAACATCAGCTTTAAAAGCAGCTGCGGTCGACTGTATCCTCTCGTCCTCAGTCATCGCCAGGATCTTTGTGATATTGTTCTAGTACTTGACTCTGGTGTTGCAGAATTTACAGACTACATGACTCTTGACTAAGTCTTAACTGCTTTCATTTGTTTTTAAACCAAAATATGTTCAAACATCAGCTTTAAAAGCAGCTGCGGTCGACTGTATCCTCTCGTCCTCAGTCATCGCCAGGATCTTTGTGATATTGTTCTAGTACTTGACTCTGGTGTTGCAGAATTTACAGACCACATGACTCTTGACGAAGTCTTAACTGCTTTCATTTGTTTTTAAACCAAAATATGTTCAAACATCAGCTTTAAAAGCAGCTGCGGTCGACTGTATCCTCTCGTCCTCAGTCATCGCCAGGATCTTTGTAGTATTGTCGAGTACTTGACTCTGGTGTTGCAGATTTTACAGACTACATGACTCTTGACGAAGTCGTAACTGCTTTCATTTTTATTGAAACCAAAACATGTCCAAACATCAGCTTTAAAAGCTGCTGCAGTCGACTGTATCCTCTTATCCTCAGTCATCACAGGGATCTCAGGGGATTTCATTGTTTCCTTTAGCGGAGAAGGACGTAATGAAGTTAAATTGCAACACAAAGATAAATTATATATTTTTAAAATTATATTCCTGATTTCTTAATTAATTTCTTTACTAAACATTAATGAATCACTAAATACCAAATAAATACTAAAAACCAAACAATTTCCCGAAGGAGACCTCCTGAGGATCAATAAAGTTTTACCTTACCTTATAATAATTTATTCCTTGAGTCTTTTTTGGTTCATGCAGCATTTTTTTCTCTGTCAGTCAATACTTGGAAAAATGAAAATTACATATAAGTAGCAATCAGGAAAAAAAGTTAAATATAAGCAAAACATTTTTTTAATATAAAACTTTTTTAAAATCTGCTATATTCAATTATTATTTTTGAGGATCAATAAATACTCATTCATTTTTTCTCCTCTCCATACTACATTTTTAAAAACTAGTAATGAGAAATGGAAAAACAGCTTTAAAAGCTGCTGGAGATGACTGTATCCTCTCGTCCTCAGTCATCGCCAGGATTTCAAGCTAAGTTTCCCTTACGTGATGAAGTTTAATTGTAACACAAAAAAACAAAAAAAAAACATTGAATATTTTTATGTTAATTGTGGATTTAAAAATCGAGTTATTATATTCTATAAACACTTTATTGAAATTGAATTTGTTAAAGAACTATGATAACAATTAAATCTGAAATTCTCTCTTAAAAAATATTTTTTTAAATTGATGTTTTCGAAACAGTGTTGTCGAATATTGATATAGACAATTTCAAAACAATTTCCCGAAGGAGACCTCCTGAGGGATCAATAAAGTTTTACCTTACCTTACCTTATAGTATCTTAAAAAAAAAAGATATCAATATTCAAACGTATAATTTTACATCATTGTTTTTCTTACAACCATCCGAGTATGGTATATTTAGGTAGATAGATAGATGGATACGATATGATAGATACGATAGATAGTTACGATACAATACAATAGATACGATACGATTTGATAGATATGATAGATAGTTACGATACAATACAATAGATACGACACAATTCGATAAATATGATAGATAGTTACGATATGATACAATACAATAGATACGATACGATTTGATAAATATGATAGATAGTTACGATACGATACAATACAATAGATACGATACGATTTGATAGATATGATAGATAGTTACGATACAATACAATAGATACGATACGATTTGATAGATATGATAGATAGTTACGATACAATACAATAGATACGACACAATTCGATAAATATGATAGATAGTTACGATATGATACAATACAATAGATACGATACGATTTGATAAATATGATAGATAGTTACGATACGATACAATAGATACGATACGATTCGATAAATACGATACAATAGATAAGATTTGATAGATTGATAGATACAATACGTTAGATACGATACGATTCAATAACTATGATAGATAGTTACGATACAATACAATAGATACGATACAATACAATAGATACGATACGATTCGATAAATATGATACAATAGATAAGATTTGATAGATTGATAGATACAATACGTTAGATACGATACGATTTGTTAAATATGATAGATAGTTACGATACAATACAATAGATACGATATGATTCGATAAATATGATAGATAGTTACGATAGAATACAATAGATACGATATGATTCGATAAATATGATAGATAGTTGCGATACAATACAATAGATACGATACGATTCGATAAATATGATAGATAGTTACGATAGAATACAATAGATACGATATGATTCGATAAATATGATAGATAGTTACGATAGGATACAATAGATACGATACGATTCGATAAATATGATAGATAGTTGCGATACAATACAATAGATACGATACGATTCGATACGATACAATAGAGACAATACGATAGATGGTTGCGATACGATAGATAGTTAGAATCCCTTATTTTTTAGAATCCCTTATTAGTCCCGCGAGGGGAAATTCAACCATTCACACATACTGATGGGAGTAGGCTGCACACTTGCGCCAAGTTCACCATCAGGAGCAATCAGGGTGAAGTGTTATAATATGATAGAAAGATACGATACGATAGATACGATAGATAGATAGTTACGATACGATAAATACGATACCATTCCATACGATACCATTCGATAGATACATAGATAGATAAGATAGATACGATAGATAAAATACGATAGATTGATAGATAAATAGAAAGATAGAAAATAAAACTATATATATATATTAACATCTCACATGACTCCTTCGACATGATCCTCATGATGGGCGGGTAAAGACAGCCTCAGGTCTAAGCCAATAAAACTGTTGCCATCATGAAACTTGTCAGTTGTTACTTTCATAGAAAAACATCACTTGCCCATGAAGGGACATTTGAGAGGGAAAATCCTTCTTTTTTTTTCTTCTTCTTCTCCCATTTCTGTTGAATTTAAATGAAGCAGCGTCCTTTGCTGCGGGAGCGTTTTATTTATTTCTTTCCTGATGAAAGGCGAGAAAGTCAACTCTTAAAAGAAGCGGCATCTGTCTTCGCTGCGTTCATTTCAATCTGTGAATCATTCATCTATTGAATAGGAAGTGGATGGTTGTGAGTTCAGAGACGTTTCTATGATTTTTGGATGGGAAGTGGGTTGTGAGTGGGTGATGGCTGGTTGCTTTGGATGTGTGTGTTTGTGTGTTTTTTTTGTGTGTGTGTGTGTGTGTGTGTGTGTGTGTGTGTGTGTGTGTGTGTCGCGATGATCACTATCCAGTGGAGCTGCCGAGGAGCCACATTAAGCCAGAGAGACAGATGGCTAATGGATAAGATCTGCTATGTTTTGATGCCAGGTGTGCTGACCTCCACCTCACCCTACTGGCACGACGGGCTGTTTTTATTTGTGTGTGTTTGTGCTGTGGCACTGGTGTGTTACTAGTGTGTGTGCGTGTGTGTTTGTCTGCGATCACTATTATCCCCTTTTTATCAAACATATGGTGGCTATTGATAAAAATCCGGGTGGGCAAACTGCTCATTTGGCCGGTGTCTGTGTGTGTGTGTGTATGTGTGTGTGTGTGTATATGTGTGTGTGTGTAGTTACTTGTCAACAAAAGTGACTTTATTGTCAACTCCGTGTCACTTTTTGAAATTTTGTTCTTGACATTCTTCCAAGTGTTTGGGGATCTAAAAGAAAAAAATGTATTTTTTATCCGAGCTCGTCCTGATGTTCGCTTGTATTTGTTGCCACATGCAGGTCATTTTTGTGTATTTATCTGGTCTCCATGAGATCAGTGTCCATCTGTGACTGTGATTATTTGATTTATTTTACAGATATTTAATACCATACATGTGAATTTATTGATCTAATCTAATTTAATGAACGGTAAATGAAATCATTGTACTAATTATGCCCTTGAAACATTATTTTTAAAAATGATATCCCTTACTTAATGTCTTTACGAAATATTATTGTCTCACTAAATAATAATTATTTTATTCCTTAAGTCATTAGTCATTTTTTGGTTTATGCAGCATTTTTTTTATATATATATATTTTCCAAATACTTTATACAAAGGATGAAAACATGAAATTGACATATGAGTTGCAATCAGGAAAAAAATAAAGGAGAAAAACTGATTAAAAAAGTAATAAAACAAGCTAATTATAAGTTTTAATTTAATAATATAATATAATAATTAATAATAATATTATAATTAATAATATTTTTGATGAGCAACAAATGGCCATTTTTAGAAACTAGTAAAAAAAGGAAAATTGTTGTCCTTTTTTTGTGATGTTTAAGCTCAATTACACCAACATTATTTAAAAAAACTGATACAATTGAAAGATGCATTTAATTCATGATCCATTTTTAATTGAATATTTTCATTAATAACTGCTTGAATATCAATTATATTAATTGTTTCCCTTCCGTGTCCGACAGTGGGGGGAGCCTTTGCACTCGGGTCGTCCACGATTCTCCTCCTCAAGCTCTACTCCTACAAAGACG
The DNA here is from genome assembly GCF_982586985.1 of Callionymus lyra. Classification (NCBI taxonomy): domain Eukaryota; kingdom Metazoa; phylum Chordata; class Actinopteri; order Syngnathiformes; family Callionymidae; genus Callionymus; species Callionymus lyra. The sequence continues at coordinate 15,322,931 of NC_141834.1, forward strand.
TCAACAGGTGGTGTCGTGAGATGAGCAACCAGAAGGCCAAGACTCTGTCGAGATCTCTGTCCTGTAAGAACTTTACCAATATTTTTTATCTTTGTTTTCCCTCATTTCTGCTGTAGTTTCCAGTCAGTTCTCTTAACCAGTGCTGCTGCAGTGCCATCTAGAGGCAGCGCTCGGGAACGGCAGCTCGGATGATTCACCTGATTCTTATTTATTTACTCACAGGTCCTCTTCCACAGACCGTCAACGGGGGAGACAAAGTGTGTTACCCCGGCAACCTGACCATCAGAGGTACCTGGTCGAATGAAAAAGATGAAGTTTTATCGTCCTCAATCTCCTCCCCATCATCCCCCTGCAGACATGTACTACTTCGTCTTCGCTCCGACTCTCTGCTACGAGCTCAACTTCCCTCGGTCCGCCTCGGTCCGCATGGGCTTCTTGCTGAGGAGACTGTTTGAGATGGTGAGCGAATGAGTCGTCAGCTGTTAAATTGTTGTCGAGTCAGCGCACAGCAGGTGCCCGGTGCGCCGAGGATGAAAGAGATGCTGGACGTGAAGATGAAGAGAGACGCTCTCCACGTGTTTGTCCGTCAAAATAACATCAAAACATGATGTTTTCAAGGACGTTTTGAGCATTATTTTTGATTTGTTTCCACAGCTTTTCTTCATCCAGATGTTGGTGGCACTTACACAACAGGTGAGACTAATGGTTGGTCAGGGTGAAACACAGCTGACCTTTGAACCTGATTGATTGATTGCATTAGAAGACAATAATAATACAGATTTATTAACGTTAGAAATGCAAAAAAACACAATCTGAAAATTCATGAATTATTATCAGGCACCGTTTTTAATGTAGAAAATGTATTTCTTTATTCAAAAAATTAGAAAAAATAATTAAAAAAACACTGTAAAAAGCAAATTCAACACAATAGGAAATCATTAACACTAATTATTGATATATTTTAATATCTTTTTTTGAGTCCAATTAAAGTCATATTAAAAGCTGAGTAATATTTATTGTTTGCCATAAACAACATGCATTTTAAACATGTTTAACTTATGCAATTTATAAAATGAAATTGCAGCATTTAATGGAACATTTCGATGCGCCTTAAAAAGGTACACGGTAAGAAAACGTATTTAAACTTTAATTCATGGTTCTTATTGTCCAAGGTTTGCATGTTGTTTTTATTTAATTAATATTATATATATATATATATATATATATATATATATGTGTGTGTGTGTGTAATTATTGTTATGATTATTTCTATGTTGCTATGTTGTAACATCTCTTTATCATTGTTATTTCCACTTTTATGGTTATTTTAGTCGCAAATCTATATACTTTTGTATTATTATCAAAAAAACATATTTGGTAAACAAAAGAGAAAATGGATTTTGATCGTCTGATTCCGACAAAATGTTTTTTAATAAAATTCAAAAGGCGATAATAAAAGAATAATTACTTTTTTTTCTAATATCAAATGCAATGTGTAAATTATTAAAAAATAAAATTCCATCGTCAATTCTTTTATTTTTAAAGACAAATGTATAAAAGGGCTGGATCAATACATTTTAATAATCTAAAATTAACATTAAGAAATACATTTGTTGTTAAATAATGAAATTGAATCAATGATGCTGAAGGAAAAAAGCTAATATGATGATAAAGAAAGAAAAAAATACTAACAGATTTAAGCATTTTGTATATTTATTCTTTAAATAACGGTCGTAAACAAACATGTGTCTTGTTTTCAGTGGATGGTTCCCATCATTCAAAGCTCCATGAAGCCACTGGAGGTGAGAAGGACACACCAGGGAAGGAAAAGATAATCATTTCAATGACACTTTTCTCTTTCGGTCTTGGCAGGACATGGATCTGAGCAGAATGGCCGAGAGACTCCTGAGATTAGCCGTGAGTACGACAGCCGGTGCTGACCTCCGACCCCGTCACTGACGGTCTCCTTCGATCCAGGTGCCGAACCACCTGCTGTGGCTGATGTTCTTCTACTGGTTCTTCCACTCCTCGTTGAATTTTAGTGCCGAGCTGCTGCGCTTCGGAGACCGGCAGTTCTACAACGACTGGTGGTAAATAAAACTTTATTTGTTTATTAACGTGAAGGCGGGAAAACGACTCCCCGGGTGTGAGTTCGAGATAATGAAAAGTGATTTAAAAACACCCAAGTTTATTTTCCTTATGATGATGAATGACGAGGTTCGTCGTCGCTGAAGAGTTCGTTTCTGGGTCACGGTCGGGGGTTGACGCGCCGTGAGTGATTCCAGGCCAGAGGTTTTCAAACTTCTGCAGCTATTTTTAAAACGACAGCGTAGTAGTGATCGAAATACACTTTTAAAATACTTTTTAATATGTTTGGTTTTTTTGTAAATAGTCCTGGATCTCTCCACAGAGAGTGACAGATCTATAGAAGTATATCAGTTCCATCGAAACGTTTAATGCTTTCAGTAAACAGTTAAAATGTTGAATGAGTCGACTGTATCCTCTCATCCTCAGTCATCTCCAGGATTCCGCGGGATTTAATTCTTTAGATGTGGAGGATGTGATGACTGCTGCCATCTAGCGTTCGGAAGTTTAATTGCAACATGAAGATGAAGAAACGCCGTTAATATTTGCATTATAATTGTAACTAAAGTATTATGGGAACTACTACGAAACTTTGAGTTTTTTTTATACTGAAATAATCTTGTTTTTAGGCATTGAAGTATTTCTATATTGAAAAGTTGAATTTGATTATATTTGGATTTAAAAATGTTTTCAAAATATTTTTTATAGAGTTTTATATTTTAATTCCAATAATTGTAAAAAAAACAAAACATTTTTAACTCAATATTTTCAAATTACAGCCTTTTTAAAATTAAATATAGATATTATATAAAAAGTTCCAACATGAATGTTTTTTTTTTTTTGAAGATGTTTGAGATTCCAAAATACATTTTTTAAATTCAATATTTTAAAACGTTTCCTCCGCCTTTTAAATTAACTATAAATTTCTTGATATAATTGAGCCAATTTTTTATTTTATTTAATAATTTAATGCAATAATTTGTGTTTTGAATGTTTGGAATTTTCTTTTATTATAACTAATAACTAATGACTTTCTTTTTTTAATTGACAATTCTTTAAAAATGCTTTTTTTTTCTAATTCCAATAAAACTGTTGATATAATAATGGAAACATTTGTCTAATGAAATTTAAAAAGGCTATGAATAAAATAATATTGTATTTAGAAACTCTATTTTTGAATTATTAAAATGTATTTAAAGTTCATTTTTTATTTTATTTTTTTAATTGAATTATTCAATAAAAAACAAATATAGCTTTTAATATAGAAACCATTTATTTAATTTATTAATGATGCTTAAAAAAAACATTTCAATAAAAAATCAACTTTTGCAATGTAAATTCAATCATTCATTAATATGTAAGTAAGTAAGTAAGTAAGTAATATTTATTTATATAGCGCTTTTCGAGACCAGGGTCACAAAGCGCTTAAACAATCAAAACAATACTCAAAAAAGTACATACTTTAAAGATCAAGATAATACTGAGAACAACACAGGAGTTCAAGAAATTCAAGGAAAAGCCTGAACAAATAGAAACGTCTTAAGATGTTTCACTACTCTACCTCCATACCCATCCTTCAATATTCCCGCAGGTCCAGGTGGTAACATCCCTTCCATTTGAACATAACTTTACAAGATATTTTGTCTAAACTACGTCGTATCTCTTCGCTTCCACCTGCCAACTGTGTCGCCTCATATCTCTTTCTTCTGACACTTCTTCCAGGAACTCCGAGACAGTGACTTATTTCTGGCAGAACTGGAACATCCCTGTTCACAAGTGGTGTCTGCGGTGAGTTATTCGCTCGCGGGCTGAAGCGCGGCCGTGAAGTTACGGCGAGTCGCTGCGCTTCGACGCAGACGAGGTGCGCTGATGTGTTTCGGGGGCCGACGTGCATCTGAACGGCTGAAACAAAGTGGTGATAAAAAAATAAAAAAAAGTGTCGCAGCCTCAGGCAAACAAACAGAACGGCTTCAGGAGAATGTGAGGAGGTTGTGTTCAAAGGGACGGTTAAACTAATGGCTCCTTTAAAAGTTTAAGATTCAATTTCACTCCGAAATCACGGCTGCGGTGTTTGATGTGAAACAAGTTTTATTAAAGTCTGTTAAATCCTTTAATTACCTGCTGACCGACGGTGATTGGGTTTGATCTTAGGACTTGTTTCAAAGTTGATCTAAGAAAGAGTGAAACATGTCTCACACTTATTCTTTATGACTTATTTGTGTCTTTAAGTGCATTATTTGTCTCATAAAGTGCAGTATTTGTGTCTTTAGATGCATTATTAGTCCCTTAAAGTGCATTATTTGGGTCTTTAAGTGCATTATTTGGGTCTTAAAGTAAATTATTTGTGTCTTAAAGTACATTATTTGTGTCTTTAAGTAAATCATTTGTGTCTTAAAGTACATTATTTGTGTCTTGAAGTACATTATTTGTGTCTTTCAGTACATCATTTGTCTCTTAAAGTACATTATTTGTGTCTTAAAGTACATCATTTGTGTCTTAAAGTACATCAGTTGTGTCTTAAAGTACATAATTTGTCACTTAAAGTACATTATTTGTGTCTTGAAGTACATCATTTGTGTCTTTTAAGTACATCATTTGTCTCTTAAAGTACATTATTTTTGTGTTACAGTACATTATTTGTGTCTTTAAGTACATCATTTGACTCTTAAAGTGCATCATTTGTGTCTTTAAGTACATCATTTGTCACTTAAAGTACATCATTTGTCTCTTAAAGTGCATAATTTGTGTCTTTAAGTACATAATTTGTCACTTAAAGTACATCATTTGTCTCTTAAAGTGCATCATTTGTGTCTTTAAGTACATCATTTGTCTCTTAAAGTACATCATTTGTCTCTTAAAGTGCATCATTTGTGTCTTTAAGTACATCATTTGTCACTTAAAGTGCATCATTTGTGTCTTTAAGTACATCATTTGTCTCATAAAGTACATTATTTGTGTCTTTAAGTACATCATTTGTCACTTAAAGTACATTATTTGTGTCTTTAATTACATCATTTGTCTCTTAAAGTGCATCATTTGTGTCTTTTAGTACATCATTTGTGTCTTTAAGTACATCATTTGTCTCTTAAAGTGCATCATTTGTGTCTTTAAGTACATCATTTGTCACTTAAAGTACATTATTTGTGTCTTTAATTACATCATTTGTCTCTTAAAGTACATTATTTGTGTCTTAAAGTACATTTTTTGTGTCCTTAAGTACATTATTTGTGTCCTTAAGTACATCATTTGTGTCTTTTAGTACATCATTTGTCACTTAAAGTACATTATTTGTGTCTTAAAGTACATTATTTGTGTCCTTAAGTACATTATTTGTGTCCTTAAGTACATCATTTGTGTCTTTTAGTACATCATTTGTCACTTAAAGTACATTATTTGTGTCTTAAAGTACATTATTTGTGTCCTAAAGTACATCATTTGTGTCTTTAAGTACATCATTTGTTGGTTAAAGTACATCATTTGTGTCCTTAAGTGCATTATTTGTGTCTTTAAGTCTGTTCTTTTGATTCTGTCCTTCAAGGCATTTCTACAAGCCGCTGCTGAGGAGAGGCTACAGTAAGATCGTCAGCCAGTCAGCAGTTTTCTTCCTGTCCGCGTTCTTTCACGAGGTAAATGGAAGTTCGTTGATAAAGTTGCTTGAAAAAAGGAGTAAAATGTGGATTTGTTCGCCTCTTTCAGTACTTGGTGAGCGTTCCTCTCAGGATGTTCAGACTCTGGGCGTTCACGGGGATGATGGCTCAGGTAAACTTTGTCTACATTGTTTTTCTATTAAGAATTCAAACTTGAAGTAAATTGTTACTGAATTTAGATTGTAATGGTAAAAATAAAAAGTGATTCATAGCGTTACGGGGTGGAAAATTCCATCTCAGAATACATTGTTTTAAACGTTCTAAGCTAGCAAGCTAACATTTCTGTTTTAAACTTTAACTTTCATCACAAAACAAATATTGACCATGACTCTTTATTTAGTCATGGGGTGGTAAGTTTATTATCTAACTACCTAAAGAGGAAGTCAATTGCTGCCACTTGCCTGCTTGAGACCTTGGCTCCTGCAAATTAATTGAGTGGGGTCATCTGCTGCCTGTAATGTCACTTAAAAAAAACAGTGTCTTTGTAATACCCAGCGCATTGAAGTGTTAGCAAGTTGTTAATACTTGAACTGCTGGATGGGCATGAATATTTTTTTTAATTTTTACTTTTAAACGTATGTTGTACATTTAGATGATAATCATCAAAATGAACAGCAATCCAAAAACGTTACGGGGTGCTACAGTTCAGTGGTAGGATAAATAAACCATATCTAGTTACCAGAGAGGAAGTAAATTGCAGCCACTTGCCTGCTTGAGACCTTGGCTCCTGCGAAGGTATTGAGTAATGTCACTGTCTGTGACGTCACTAAAAGAAACAGTGTCTTCGTTTTCCCCGGAAAATGTAAGCATTACATGGTGGAACTTTAATTTATATTTTTACTTTTAAATCAATTTTCTAAATTTAGATTCTAATCATCAAAATAAACAGCAATCCAAAGCGCTACGGGGTGGTACATTTCACGTGAAAAGTCAGCTAATGTTGTCATGAGCTAGCAAAGCTAACAATCGAACAATTCAAAGTTACACTTTAATATACGTTACAAAAAAACAGTTCTCACACTTCCACATATTTAATGTGTCGTGGGGTGGTAAGTTTAATAAACCATATCAAACTAATCATCAACATGAAGATCCAAAGCGCTACGGGGTGGTACATTTCACGTGAAAAGTCAGCTAATGTTGTCATGAGCTAGCAAAGCTAACAATCGAACAATTCAATGTTACACTTTAATATACGTTACAAAAAAAACAGTTCTCACACTTCCACATATTTAATGTGTCGTGGGGTGGTAAGTTTAATAAACCATTTCTAACTAATCATCAAAATTAACAGCAATCCAAAGCGCTACGGGGTGGTACATTTCACGTGAAAAGTCAGCTAATGTTGTCATGAGCTAGCAAAGCTAACAATCGAACAATTCAATGTTACACTTTAATATACGTTACAAAAAAAACAGTTCTCACACTTCCACATATTTAATGTGTCGTGGGGTGGTAAGTTTAATAAACCATTTCTAACTAATCATCAAAATTAACAGCAATCCAAAGCGTTACGGGGTGGTACATTTTCCATGGAAATGTTGTCATTAGCTAGCTAGGCTAACGGGTAAAAATTTAAAAATGCAAAATAAATAAAACTACCACCCCATTTTTTTATGTGTCATGGGGTTTTAAGTTTAAAAAGAAGGACAATGCTACAACTGTTTGAGACCTTGGCTCCTGTCAATGTTTTGAGTGATCCATTCTGCTGTCTGTGACGTCACTAAAAGAAACAGTGTATACAGCGTTACATGGTGGAATGTTATTCTGTCAAATGAGCTTTTTATTTGCTTTAAATTGAATGTTTTAAATTGTAAAACTATTATTTATTATAGTTATACATATATATTTTTTATATAAATGTATATTTCTGGCGTGAATTTTTTTTTAATAAAGAAAATTATACGTTTAAAGAGTGATATCATTTTTTCACCTTTTTTTTTAAACAAAATTGACAGTCAATTAAATCCTGCAATAGTTTTGAACCTTTTTTAGATAAAATAACATTCGTAGAAAGAATAAGAGAGAAAAATAATAATAATATTTAATACAAATGTATCTGATCTGGGATTTACAAATTGTTATAAATGTTTTTTCATTCAGTTAAAGCATTATTTTCCTATTTCTCTGGAACTCTTCAGCTTCCACTCGCCTGGTTCGTGGGTCGCTTCCTGCGCGGTAACTACGGCAACGCCGCCGTCTGGATGTCCGTCATCATCGGTCAACCGTTCGCCATCCTGATGTACGTCCACGACTACTACGTGCTGAACCACCGGCCAGAGGTTGACGCTTGAATCAAAAATGTTTGCTCAGGGGAGAGATTTTCTCTGGAGAGATTGTGAGGTTTAATGCACTATGAATCCAACATGCAGCGTCTTTGGAAAATATTAATTGTTGTTTTTCACCGATTGTGCCTTTTTTTGGAACGACACGTTTATTTGGAACGACACGTTTATTTTTATAACTGACTTTGTTCCCGTCCAGTTTACTTTAAACTATCGTTTCTGAATGTACGCTTTTAATTGTTTACAAAAACCCACAATTAAACATGTTTTTTTTGTATGTGATTTTGTTTTTGTATTTAATGTAAAATGATTACCTTAAAAAACTGGATGTAACCATTTATTGTCAATGAAAATCCTTTTAAATATTTGTATGTTTTGGTCCGTTTTTTATTATACATTTTTAAATACTATATTCCCCCCAAAATAAATTGATATATTTTTATAATCATTATTATCATAAGAAATAATAATAGTTATTTTTCTAGTAACAATTATTTCACTGCTTCATGAAACAGTGTTGTGTTGTTTAGAGGTCAGTAGGTGGCGCCACCAGTTTAAAAAAGATGTGATGTTTCATCAGAACAGTTGTTCATAACAAAGTAAAATAGAGCAGAGGCGCCACCTAGTGGACTCTGAAAATAATGACACTGTTTCATGAAGCTTCGGCATGAAGCTACTTTTACTCTTTAAAATATTTTCCTTATTCTAGTTTTATTTTGATAAATATACAAATATCTATCTATATATTTTTAAAGCAATTAGAGTTTAAATCAGTGGACACTTGATTATTTAACTTAATGGAAAAACATATAATTTAAAATTTACTTAAATTATATTAATTTCAATTGAACTAAGAAATGGAACAATTGACAAACTAAAGCAGACTAAAGTTTTCCATGAATTCATGGAGGGGAAAAAAACCCATAAATGAGTTCACAGGGGGCGCTATGCTGACTTTCACTAGAAGTGGGCGGGACTTACGACAGGTGAGTTGATTGACACATGACTTCACCAGTACCGAACCTTCCACAGATCACAAAAAAATGTATATTCTTGTGTTTTGCAAAGTTCATTGAATCGGCTGCGAGTGAGAGGGAGATCTTAACCATCTGGATCCACCGACCTTTTGAAGGTTTCGTCACAATGGTGAGCTGGAATAATAACTCTTCTTCTCTACTTTCGTTGTGTGTTATTATAACTCCGGGGGTTCATCACCAGTCGATTTGACTCCAGAAGCTCTCGTTAAAAATGACCTCGAAAAAAGATTTGACCTCAATTGACCTCCGTGGAAGTACTGGACCATGAAATAACTACTTGTGAAGCCCATAGTTCTGGTATAAACACGACTCGCTGAGGCTCCTGGGAACCCCTCGCTAACGATCCTGTAGCGTTAACGACCTTAAAACTTTATCGACAAACGTCCGACCAGTTCTTCAGTCCAACTATTACTTTGTTAACTTCATAGAATCAGCTTTTTGAGCGTCGACCGCTCTGAGAATCTGACTCTCATCACGTTGACAGAGACTTAAACAAGTGTGTGTGTAGTTGTGTGTGTGTGTGTGTGTGTGTGAGTGTGTCTGTGTGTAGTTGTGTGTGTGACGCTCAAGAGACGGCGGTGACGAGAGAGGAAGCCGCTGATATAGAGACGCACTTTCTTTCAGTCTTGTTTGATTTCATGGATTTATGGCGTCTCAGCCGGGAAACTTTTTTTTTTTTTATGCGGCGCTTGATTGTTGTTTATTTATCGGTGGAACGCAGAGACGGGATTAGTCGACACTAAAGAGGAAATGAAATCGCCTGTAATTGGATTGTTTTTGAGTTTGTTTGCTAACGTACGAGACGGAATTCAATCAAGAGGCGAAGCAGCGTCGAAGGGCGTTTCTCTAGTGTGTGAAATACATTTGCTGGTGTTCCTCAAGGCTCTTTAATAGGCCCGAGTACTTTTTCTCGGCACAGAAGGAAAGAGGATTTTTACTTTTTCCTCAGTCAGAATTTTTCAATCTAAATGTTTAATTTTTTTTGTTGTATGTTTTAAAATACTATTATAAAAGTACTAAAGTACTAAACAATACTTTATTTTTTTTAAATGTTTATTATTACAGTATGAAACATTTTTTTCCTTATTCTATATTTTTTTTACTAAGTTTACTGGTCTTTAAAATATTTTTCATTAATTAAACTTAATTAAGTTTTATTCTAATAGTAATACACATTATAATAACATTTTATTAACTGATTGTATAATTTTACGTTTTAAAACTAAAATCATAAAGTAATTAGAGGGTAAATAACACTTCATGAATACATTTCATTTATAAAGTGAATATAAAGTATTATTTAATTTATTAATTTATTTGTAATTTTTTCTAACTAAAAAACAAAATGAGATCATGATAGAAACCCTCGCTTTATTAATAAATTTAATAAATAAAGTGAATATAAAGAATTTATTTAATTTTATTTAATTTATTCATTTATTTGTTAAAAGAAGTTAAATAACAAACAAACTGTTAATGAAAAAATGAGATAATAATAGAAACTCAAGCTTTATTAATACATTTAATAAATAAAGTGAATATAAAGTATATTTAATTAAATTTATTCATTGATTTGTAAAATATTTTAAATAACAAACTAACTGTGAATTGTATAATTTTTCGTTTTAAAACCAAAATCATCAAAAATCAAAGTAATTAGAGGGTAAATAACACTTCATGAATACATTTAATTTATAAAGTGATTATAAAGTATTATTTAATTTATTAATTTATTTGTAATTTTTTTTAACTAAAAAACATAATGAGATCATGATAGAAACCCTCGCTTTATTAATAAATTTAATAAATAAAGTGAATATTAAGAATTTATTTTATTTTATTTAATTAATTCAATTCAATTATTTAATTCAATTATTTGTTAAAAGAAATTAAATAACAAACAAACTGTTAATGAAAAAATGAGATAATAATAGAAACTCTCGCTATATTAATACATTTAATAAATAAAGTGAATATAAAGTTTTATTTAATTTAATTTATTCATTGATTTGTAAAATATTTTAAATAACAAACTAACTGTGAATTGTATAATTTTACGTTTTAAAACCAAAATCATCACAAATCAAAGTAATTAGAGGGTAAATAACACTTCATGAATACATTTAATTTATAAAGTGATTATAAAGTATTATTGAATTTATTAATTTATTTGTAATTTTTTTTAACTAAAAAACATAATGAGATCATGATAGAAACCCTCGCTTTATTAATGCATTTAATAAATAAAGTGAATATTAAGAATTTATTTTATTTTATGTAATTTATTCATTTATTTCTTAAAATAAATTAAATAACAAACAAACTGTTCATGAAAAATGAGATAATAATAGAAACTCAAGCTTTATTAATACATTTAATAAATTAAGTGAATATAAAGTATTATTTTAATTTAATTTAATCATTTGTTTGTAAATTATTTTAAATAACAAACTAACTGTGAATAAAAATGAGATAATTATAGAAAACCTCACTATATATAATATATATATTTTTTAAACTTTTCGTTTGATCTAAAATAAAAATACAAAGTATATTCCTCAGTTTAAAAACATTAGAGGAAATACAAAAAATCATGCATAATTAGATGAACTAATGAATGAAGTTTCCTGTCCTTTAATCTGGATCGTCGACTCCATTCCTCTGCTCCTCATCCTTCTGTTCGCTGCACTCCTGCTGCTCTTCCCTCTGATGCATGACTTTTCCTCCGACATCCGTTATTCCGGATCCTTCCACGATCCTCTCAACAGGAAGCCAACTGTCCGGCTGCAGCGATGGATGGAGACGAAGTCCTGGAGTTTTTTAAAGACGTGGATTTATATCATTATTAGGTTCGAGTCGCTGATGATGACGTGAATATATATCGTCAACAAACACGATTTGAATGCAGCAGGTTTTGAACCGACAACCGCAACTGATTCCATTTAAACAAATGAAATGTTGACATATATATTTTTTAACAATGTTAATTATTCATGTTTAATTGGTTTAATCCACTGTTATTACTCAAAATGTACAAGTTAAAATGAATTGGCAAATGTTACACGTGTACTTTTTTGAGTTTTAATACTTGTTTTTTTTCTTAATGTATCCAATATTTTGTGTTATTTAAATACAAAACCTGTTTGATGACGACTAATAACACATTTAATGATTAAATATTGCATTTCATAAGTATATTTATATATATTTATATTGTATTATTTAAGAGTTTTGAGTTTAACACTTTTTACTGAACATTTAATAATTTATATGATCTTAATTTCAATTTAACTACCAAATGAATAGTATAATAACCATATACAATGTAATAAAAGGTCACTTCAGTATATTGTAATATTTCAAGTGGCTTTTTACAGATTTTTAGAAGTAATTTGGTAATTATATCTTTAAAAAATGTTTATTTTTACTTAATATATTTTCCATAAAATAAGATATAGTATATTTAATTGTCTTGGTAATATTGTGTAACTATATTATTATTATTAAAATAATTCCAAGAGTTGAATAGTTTTTTATACCATTATAATGATAATTATTGAGTCATTATTCTCACATTTTCTCGTTAAAAATACGTTTCCAGGCTTTATTTGCACATATAAATGATATTTTGATCCTTAATTTAACAGCCATAGTGTAATTAAAGTTATTTATTAGCAGAAGTTGGTGACATTTACGTAGAATTGATGATTTGAATCACAGTTTTATTTATAGATATTAGATTATTTCAGACTGACATTTATCATGTGTGTGTTTTACAGCCGCTGCTCTTAACCCTCGACTCGACGCACACGATTCAATCTATGGGAAAATAGTTGCTCCGTATATTTCAACTTTAAAGGTTGTGTTTCTCATGCCGACATCACACACACACACACACACACACACACACACACACACACACACACACACACACACACCCACACACACACACGAGTGTAAACAATCATCTTCACTTCCTGTCTACTCTGGATATTTAGAGTTGAAGAGAGAGAGAGAGAGAGAGAGAGAGAGAGATGGGGAGGATGGAGAGAGCGTGGAAGGAGGACAGTCGTACTTTGTTGCACACAGACATGGAAGAAACAAATCTGCAGGACGAGACGTGATCGCGGACGAAAGCAAAAGGTCGGACATGAATCACGCGAGCAGACGTCCAGGAGCAGACGAGGCTCGGATCGTCATCGTCGACTAACGAGGTAAACAAACTTAATTGGAAACTCTTTTCTTTTTTTTTCTCTTTTTTTTAATGCATCTGCTCAAGAGCTCGAGGTCCAAAGGGAGTTGAACCGGCAACGATGCGTCCAAATGAAAGCCATTGCAGCTCCTTTTGGTTTGAGCCGGTTGCCGCCCAGAACCACACAGTGATGGAGGCTCAGATGATTGATCCATTAGAACAGGATTATCTGGTTAAAATGGAACAGATGGTTAAAATAACTAAGACTAAAATAGCCATAATTCACTAAAATATAGAATTTTGATTTGTTTCATGAAATAATTTAATTGTTTAATGTTTTAATATCCATCAAACATTAAACAACAACATATTTAAAGATTTTAAGAAAGAAAATTCTCGCTCCCTTAAAAAAATGTTTTCAAGCACTGAATATGTTTTATTTAATAATTTAATTCAATAACTACTATATTAAAACGTTTATTTTATAAATATAATTTAATTTTAAAAAATCTAACATTTGGAATAAATACATTTTTTCCACACATTCTAATTTCAATAATTAACTATTAACTAAAATGCAATGGTTTTTTTTTAACGCAACTCCTCATAGCAAGAAGGTTACAGGTTCACTTCCCCGGTCAGAAGTTTGTATTTTCTCCTGGCATCCTGTCCAGGGTGTCCCCCGCCTCTTGTCTGAAGTAACTGGGATAGACTCCAGCCCTGCAACCCCTGTAAGGAAAAAGTCAGCAGAAAATTAAGTTTTTTTATTTTATTTTTTGTAGTCTTTTCTAATCAATATAAAAATGTTGATATAATAGAAACACCAGACATTACTGAGTACGGAGCGACTTGATGGATCTTTGAGCCGATCATGTGAGGAAGTAGAAGCATAACTATATAAAATATATTAAATCAACCTTTTAATATATATATTAGTGAACTTAATTGTGTAAGAAAATAACATTTAAATGCAATATTTCAATAAAAAAAACACTCAAAAGTTCAACGTTTTTAATGTTAAATTCAACCACTGAATATTCTGATGACGCTGATCTACTTAATTGACGCCATCATCGATGATCAATAACCAGACCTGAACAAAGTGAGGCCCTTTGACTGGATTTGTTTGGCCCCTTGATAAAACTGATCTTGTAGAAACGTTTTTATTTATTTATTTATTTATTTTTAAGTATAGTTCATTTCAGCACTTAATATGTTTATTTTATTGTTTATATTTAAGTATAATTCATATAAATTAAATAGTTTACAACTTAAATTAAACATTTCAGCTTTAAAAACGTTTTTTTTTAATATTTTTATTTGATTTTATCTCATATTAAGGCTCTTTTTAAGTCTTTCTTCTTTCCAATATAACAGTCACAGCCTCTCTGTAAATGTAATTTCCCACCTTGAGATGCTGAAGCGTCTTCACACGAATGACATCCAAGTTTATTTCCAGATTGAAATCCAAAGTAAAGCTTTTTTCCTTCCAGACAATCTTGAGTTAAAAATTCACAGACGACAATAATTCGTGCGTCTGTGCGACTCTTAATACTCGCCGAAGGTTCTCCCACGCTGCTGCTGGAATGTGTTTATTGTGCGGCTCTGATCCCTCTGCCCTGCTGAGGATCACTTTACGCTCGCGACGTCTTCCCGAGACAGAAGCACAACAATGACACGTTCGCTGCTGACGAAGAGGCTAAATATATATTTGTTGTTTCCAGATATTGATTTAAATCATTTTCAATGTTACATTGTTGAGTCAGAGAAATCAAATAGATTATAGTTTCTTGAACTGAACAAAGCATTTTTGTTTTGTTACTTTGTTACCGTTTCAAGTTTGGACTTTTTCATAAGATCAAGATGTTCATGGTCGTCCAAGAGGTTCAGCAACTACCGTAAGATTAAAGTTTAACACTTAAAAATTAAATAAAAAACACTTTAAATGGTGTTAACGTTGCCATCCCACTTCTGATACCTTTTGTCACTGGACTCATAGAATAATATAGGAAAAGCAAGCATCATAAAACACCCGAAAAATGCTTTTAAAATGGAGTAAATACAATAAATAAAGCATGTTGTAACAATAAATGTGGGGAAAAAAATAAATGTAAATAATATTAAGTGAATATTGCCTTAAAACCCTTTGGTTGATAGTCATATTATAGTAAGCACAATATGAAAATAAATAGTAATCTTTACATGAATATAAATGAATAAATAACACTAACAACTTGAAATAAAAAAGCATTTAAAAATGCAATTTTTACATTTTCAGTTCAGCTATCTCAGTATATATATATATATATATATATTTTATAAATATATATATATATATATATATATATTTATAAAATATAAGTCAAACAATTAATTATATATTTATTTTTATTCTATTTTATTTTCAAATCTTTTTTAATTTTAATCATTAAATATACATTTAATGACGGTGGCCCTGAAAAGGAAATTAAAAGCACAAAAATATTCGAAATTCTTCGGTTTTTGTGGTTGTCGTTTGACCCTCAAGAATTCTATTAGAAATAAATATGATATTTTATATCCACATATTCATTGCAAAACAAAATTAAAGTAAATAATCCAGTTAATGATTTTTAGTTTTTCATTTTCATTTTGGGGTAATTTATCATTAAAAGCAGCAGGTAAAACACTAAAAAATCCACTAAGAAAAGTGTATAGTAAAATGTATTAATAAAACACTATAATCGAATAAAAATATTAAACAATATTTCAGTTTCGATTGATAGTTTTTACCTTCATATGATCGATTATTGTGTTCGAAACGGCGCTGTTGCGTTAGCCGCGCAACAGCGCCCTCTGCCCTCAGCACGAGGTCCTACACCCTCTTCTATATATAAATAAATAAATGATAACAGCATATGGTTGAGGTCACACTCCCAGCTTGATGTTGACGGCTCTTCGTGACAGATCATCGGCTCATCATCGAGATGTCACAAATGATTTTCATCCAGTTTGACTTGTCTGTCGACATCAAGCCTGTTTTTGTTTTTTATAGAAGAAAATCTGATTTAAACATGTTTTTATTGGTTAGTTTTTAAACTTGTCGCAATTTATTCACGTGAATTCTACTGAAAAACATGAAAATAAACTTTAATATCTAATAAACAAATACATAAACATTGTTTAAATCTTCAAATTCATGAATAAATGATTTTAATCATGTGATTTTTATTTATTTTTCCTCTGATAGTGTCTTGGTCGTCCGTCACCATGAACCACACACCGTCCTGGCTGGTGCTCAACACTTCTCTTCCCGTCACGTCCAGCGTTCCCGGTCCGGAGAACTCCAGCGGAATGGAAGCTTACCTGCAGAAGCTGGCTCACCTGGACGAGGGTCTCTACAGCGACTACTACAGCCTCTGGATCTCACTGATGGTTTTCAACTCGCTCATCTTCATCGTAAGTTCTCAGAACCCATGATAAAAATATATATATTTTCATCTAAATCCTTTTTTTGTTCCCCCGACAGGTGGGAATGGTTCTCAACCTGGTGGCGCTGTACGTCTTCTGCTTCCGGACCAAACCCAAGACCACGTCGGTGATCTACACCATCAACCTGGCGGTGACGGACCTGCTGGTGAACCTGTCCCTGCCGACCAGGATCCTGCTGTACTACAGCGGCGGCGCCTGCGTCACCTGCTCCTACCTGCACATCTTCAGCTACTTCGTCAACATGTACTGCAGCATCTTGTTCCTCACCTGCATATGCGTGGACCGCTACCTGGCCATAGTCCAGGTGAGCCTTTCGTCCCGGGAAGAAACTGATTCTTGTGTCGAAAAAACGGATCAAAATGAACATTTTTTTAACCACATTTTACTATTAGAAATAGAAATAGAAATAGAAAAGCTTTCTTCATTCTTCAGTCAAAAAAATAAATAGAATTAAAAGAAAGTTGCTTCAACAATTAACCAAAAAATGACATTTAATAGAATAATGCTGCAAACAAAAGTGTTTTAACACTTGAAATCATATTTTTCTGTTTTCTTTATAGTATTAATTTTCTTTTATTGAAGTGAAATAGTTTGGAATTCTTTTTATTTATTAATATAAAACATGGTTTAATTTAATTGGATTTCTGAAAGTGAAAATAGTTTTTTAAAAAGTTTTTTTAATTAAATTTAAAAAGGTTTATAAGTCGTTTTTATTTAATTTAAGTTAAAAAAAAAAGTCCTTTAATTGATTGAAGTGAAACAATGTTTTTTTTTTTTCTAATTGAAATTCAACAAGTTGTTAATTGAAGGACGTTTTTTTTTATTGAGTATTAAAATATTTATGAAGTTTTTTTTAATCTTTAATTGAAATGAAAAGTTTTGAAGTAGTTTCATTTATTGAAGTGAAAATTATTTATTTTATTCAAGTGAAAACTATTTTTTTAATCATTTTTAAAAGTAACATGCAAATAGTTTTAAAGTCTATTTTTTAGGTTAAGATATTTTTATTTTATTTTAAATATTTATGAAGTTTTTTTCAGTTTTTTTAATGAACAAAAATGTTCAAGTCGTTTCATTTGGTGAAGTGAAAAAATATCTTTTGTTTTCATTTCATCAAAGTGAAAACAGTCTTAAAGTTGTTTTATTGATTGAAATGAAAATAGTATTAAAGTCTATTTGTTTTTATTTCAATTTAATTTTTTTTTTAGTTTATTTAAATGAAGTTTTGAAGTATTTTTTTAAGTTAAGATATTTTATTTTATTTTATAATATTTATTTCGTTTTTTATGTTTTTTTGATGAAAAACAATGGATTGAAGTGGAAAAAGTTTTTTTTTTTTATTAAAGTCAAAACAGTTTTGAAGTTGTTTTATTTATTGAAATTGAAATCATTTTTAAGTCATGTTTTTTATTTTCTAGTTTAAGTTAAGTTTGAAGTAAAAAAGTAGTTTTTTAATATTATATAGAAATAAATCGGCCTGTATACACTTTTTTTGATCATTTTTACCCAAAAACATGTAACTGTTCCTCGTGTCTCAAAGGTTCCACATATAAATAAAACCTAATATTTGAATTAAAAACTTTTGAAACGTCTCTTTCTTCCCTCAGGTGGAGGCGTCTCGTCGGTGGCGTAACTCCACGGTGGCCAAGTGTGTTTGCGTGAGCGTGTGGCTCTTCGCCATCGTGGTCACTTACTCCTTCCTGTCCACGGCGTTCCAGCACACGGGCTGCTGCGTCTCCAAGCTGCTCTTCCTCACCATCACCGAGTTCTTCCTGCCGCTCGTCGTCATCGTGGTTTTCACGCTCAGGATCATGTGGGCGCTGACGGACCGACGCCTCATGCAGCAGAGCAGGTGCGCCGGAACGAAAGTATTACCCATGATGCATTTCATGAACTTTTATCTGATGATTTTTATATATCACTACAATATTTGTCTGATCATATAGTACTCGGGTGTCTCAACGGGGTTAAAACACAAAACAAAACAAAATTGTTATTAAAAATAAATAAAAACTTCAAAGTGCTTACACAAAATGATCCTTTAAAAAATATAAAATAAATAAATACAAATATTAAAATAAATTACTAAATTGAACTAAACATTTTTTATATGTCAAAATATATACAGAACAAAATGCTAAATGAGTTATACCAGGACATAAAGTAATTAAATGTAAAAAGTATTTTTTAATGAATTGTATAGACATTTAAATCAAGAAAAAGTATATATATGTTTTTTTTATTCAAGACATAAATCTCTAAGTGATGGTTAAGAAATCGGAAATTATTGTTCAAACGAAAAAAATGTATAAGAAAATATTTGCATTATTTTAAATAATTCTACAAAATAATATTTGGTAAATGGATATTAAAAACTAGCAAAAAGACTCAAGACTCAATTTGCTCAAGAATATTTGTCATTTTTTTCATGGATAGATTAAAATATCAATACATGAAATGTTTTTCTGTCATATGAATTTACTCAATTTGATCAAAAATATTTTTTGCTTCCTGCTTACTACCTTGGCTCCTGCAAGGTTTTGTATCATCTAGAAAATGTAAAACCGTGATACAAAAAAAAAACGTTTTTTTCTATATATTATTTATATTTAAAAAATAATATCATAATCTAAAAAAAAACATGTATAATGAAAATTTGGTTTCCAGGAAATATTGACCATGTTCCTGTTAAAAATGACCAAAAAAAACAACCAAAAAGGTTCATGTTTAGATCCATAAATCCATGTTTTTGCAGGATAACACTCGCACAGGTCAAAGGTCATGAGTTCAGTCTCAACAATTCTCGACCCTTTTCAAACGAACCTACACAAAAGATTATTCCGTGAGAAGCGGAAAACCTCGGAGCCCACAGGAAACATGGAGGGAAGGCGACCAAACAAAGAGAACCAGTCGATTCAAAACCGCAGCATTGTGAGCTCATGGGTTCGAGTCCCTCTTTGACAGAACATCCATCAGAGAGAGTCGGGAGGCGAAGGTTTCTTCCTCACGTTGAAACTTTATTTCAAATGTCGTTACAGGGAGAGACGAAGGAAGGCGGTGCAGCTTCTCACCACCGTTCTGGTCATTTTCACCATTTGTTTCACTCCCTTCCACGTGAGACAGGTACGACCAGTCGACGCACCGAGAGTGGGCATACCTCTGCCAAGAGCTGCTTTTACCTGAGAGCTTGAAATCAAATTTGATCCCAATTTAAAGGCTCATGGGAAAAAAAACTGTACTGTAGTCTTCATACATCTCCCAATATTTTCCTAGCAACCTTAAAACAATATCAAGTAAACAATAAAAGAATATAAAGTATTTTCTTTTTTTTGCTAGTGAATGAAACATCCTTCAAAACCTTCCTACATCCAGATGGAACTCCAGAACAGGCGAAATGTAAAATCTGTTAATACATAAAAAAACACAGTTAATTAATACCTCACTTAAACAGACACCTGTGTTAAATATATAAATAATTTAAAATACCTCCTTGGCAGAGGTAATTATTTCAACTGCTTTCACAGCTTATTTCTATTGTACATTTTTGATAATATGAATTTTAATCAATTTAAATTGGCACAAAAATAAAAAGGTTTGTGGAGAAAGTGTATGTAATGTATAACAATGTCAATGGCAATACTCAGGGTTTAATTTAACATTAAACTTTCTTAATTCAAATTTAAAAATAATTTGTAATATTTACCAAGCATTTAATTATTTAGACGAGTTAAATTCAATTATTGTCATATTGAAAGGTTGATTTAAAAAAATGTATAATTAGAAAATGAATATATTTTTATAATGGCATTTTTTTTACTTGCTATTTATTAAAAAATAATCTTTTTATACCCTTTTTTTTTCAATTTGTAGCCTTTTCAAATTCAATGTAAAAATGTAGGTAATAATAATAGTAACACCAGACAAATACCAAAATAGTACAGAGCTTCTTCTCCTTGAACTCTCAGCCAATCGTGTGAAGCGCAGTGGATCATGTGACCACGTAGAAGAACACCATTGAGCAGTTCAATACTTTTTGTTTTTTAATATTACATTTCAAAAAGCTACAAATTAAAAAAAAAGTGTCATTTAGAAATATTTTATTTTTAATTATTGAAATTGGAACATCAAACTCTACATGTGAAAATATCTATTTTGAAAATATTCGATGTTCTTTATTATTTTATTCAATTATTTTTAGAAATGCAGCCTTTCAAAATAATATATAGACTTAAGACTTTAGACTTTATTTTATTGTCATTGCACAGAAAACACAGCAGTGAAACTGGCAACGAAATTTTGTTGCTTAATATCTATATTATTATGTAATATATTATATTATTATTATATTATTATATTATTATATTATTATAGTATTATATTATTATATTATTATATTATCATATTATCATATTATCATATTATCATATTATCATATTATCATATTATTATATTATTATATTATAAACAAACTGTTACATTCAATTGTTTAAAAAGCTTTAAAAAAACAGACAATCAAATCAAAAATTCAACAAATAAACTGATGGCATTTAATAACAAAATGTGGAGTAAAAGTTCATAAAAATATCAGCATCTATTTTAATTAGTTTTTCAAAGCGATGGCTTCTGTTTATTCAGCTTTTATTTGCTAGCAAATCAATTTAATTTGTTGCAATTGGAGTGAAAAGAAGCTTCTAAGATGTATAGTTTCTCTAGAAAAGCACCTTAAAATTGTTCTAATCCTCTCCCCTGACCCCTGTGTCGAAGGTGGTTGTGTATTTCTACCCCGATCTGCCTCACAACGCCATCGCCTACCACCTGACGGTGACTCTGAGCAGCTTGAACAGCTGTTTGGATCCCGTCGTCTACTGCTTCGTCACCAACAACTTCCAGGTAACCTCACAAAAATAACAAATAAAACAATAATCCATATAATGCAAACGTCCTGATCGGCTCCAGGCCACCATGAGGCAGATCTTCCGCCGCACCGACCCGGAGCAGACCAGCGGTGACATCATCAGCATGCAGCACAGCTCCAAGGCTTCGGGGGAGACGGCCAACGGCGTCACTAACAACACCATCGTCATGGCGAAGATCTCGCTGCAGAGCGAGCAGAAGTGTCACTCAACCACCGGGTGAACTTTTAAAAAGACAGTTTTCTGGACACGACAGAGAAAAACTATCAATGTTTCAGGACAAAAAAAGTTGTGTCAAAGGACACGAGGAAGAAGGAAAAACCTCCGTTAAGACATGAATTAAATATGAAGGTGAAGAACACTTGATCGTCGAGGACATGAATCGATGGATATTTTTCCACGTGTGGATTGATGACTTTTGTTATGAAGAGTCTCCGGTCAAGTTGCTGCAACATTTATGCTCAGTTCACACGAGAAGAACCAAAGATAAGAGGTTTATCTCCTGCTGCTGCTGTGTTTCTGGTTCAGGACATGTTTTATCTGTTGATGTGAGACCAGATGTGATCGAGTGACAAGTTGAGGGAAGTATAAGATACAATAAAACAACACGGGGAAACATAACTTTGTTGTATTGTCATAGTTGATGTAAATATATATATTTTAAGAAGCCCCTAAAGCAGGGGTGGGCAATTAAATTTCTTCAAGGGCCACATTCAATTCTGTGAATGTTGTTAGGGGCCGTCGAGAAAAAGAAAGACGAGAAAATCCCTTAAAAAAAGGACAAGCGTCATTAGGCTGTGACATTTATTAAGCTAAATAAGCTGCAATTGTATTCTTGTATGAGTTTTTTTCAAAATATTTCTTCAACTAACTTTAAATATTTTGAGGGATTAATATATACTCAAAAAAGTATACACAAAAAGGAGGGAAAATGTAAATAAGTGTTGTAAATGAATAATAAATACAAAATACATTTGTTAATGCATTAGAACCATTTATACATGATCATACTTTGACATTACAAGGGCCGCATAAATACAGTCAAAGGGCCACATGTGGCCCCCGGGCCGCACTTTGCCCAGGTCTGCCCTAAAGCAATACAAGGACAATAAAATATAACAGAAAAATATAGGTTAAACGTTAATAAAGACACAACAAGTAAAAGTTTTTTTAGTGTGAGTTTTTAAAATTACTACTATCTGCCATATTTAATTTAATATTTAATTTCTTCTTCTTTTTCTTAAAACATCAAATATCCAACCAACAATATCAAGTTAACAATAAGAGAACATAATGTAAAGTCAAAGTTAATTTAGTGATTTGTTTCAATGCAGTATTTTATGAAGTTGTTTTGTTTTGTTTTGTTTTAGATTTAGAAGACGAGCTACTGAGTGAAACATCCTTCAAAACCCTACTGAACCAGATGGAAATCCAGTTAATTTAGTGATTTGTTTCAATGCAGTATTTTATGAAGTTGTTTTGTTTTGTTTTAGATTTAGAAGACTAGCTACTGAGTGAAACATCCTTCAAAACACTACTGAACCAGATGGAAATCCAGAACTGGCAAAATGGAAAATTATATATTTTTTTCTGAAAACTTCACTCAAATATTTTCACTTGTTAAGTTATTTTACAAATGTCTATTAAGAAAAATAACCTCCCTTGGCAGAGGCGATTACTTTTACTGCGTCCAAAGATTTTATTCTTTGCAAATCTTTTACAATTTCAGTTACAATCAATTTAAATTGGCATCAGAAATCTTATTTTTGTTGGGTAAGAGTATAGAAGTATATACTGTAAGTGCCATCAATTTATTGAATGCTTTAATCTAACATTTCAAATGTTTATTTATTTTTCCTTTTTTTTAATTGACATTGTGTTGCTGTTTTAGAATTAGACTTGGACAGAAAAACAACAGTGGAACTGGCAGCGAAATTGTGTTGCTTGGCAACCGCTTAAAAAAAGCACAGCCTTGAATTTGAGGTAGTTGGCTTTAAACAATTTTCAAAAACGGTTTAAAATATTGCACAAAAGTTGTACACAGTTTAAACAAAATAGACAGTTTTAAAAAATATTGTACACCTTTTTTTAAGGATTGAATTATTTTCTGACTGATATAATTCAATAATGTTTCTATTAAATGTTTGGTTTATTTATTTATTTTTTAATAATTGAGTAAAATGTATTTATTTGTATATATTTAAATGTTTTATATATTCATTTTAAATGCGTGAAAAGTATAAAATCAAGTAATTAAATCAAGATAAAAAAGCTTGAACTTTTATTTTCACTATTTTAAATATTTATAAACATATTATTTATTAGGGTCAAAAAAGATTTGAATATTATATTTGGTTTAATTGTTTTATTCAAATCTAATATAAAAGCACTTTTTCACCTTTAGAAATATTTTTCGATTCACTTAAATATATAAATAGTATAATAAATACTAAAATAAAACGAGAAAAAGTCCTAAAACTAAAACCTTATATCCATGTTTAGAGACTAGTCATGAATCACAGAAATAAATACAAAATTAGATCATCTTTGATCTCATGATGTCCACATAAATAAATTTAAAGGCTCTGGTTTAAACATTATTAAATAAAATGTTATCACAAAAAAAGTATTGACCCGCCTGCCGGTTCAGCCAATCAGAGCGTGTATTTGCAGGAGGAACAGCACGCATGCGCATAACCCCAGTGTCGTTAAACATTTTTCTAAACATACTAAAATTCAGTATTAACGTATAAAAAAAACAGTCTGATACTTAAAATCATAAAACTGTATTGTTTTTAAAAATATATTAATTTATATATATGGTTGTTGCGCCACTCCTCTGATGACGTTTTCTCCGAAGCCACGCCCCGCTTTTGTTACTGTGGAAACCGGCGAGACTGATGAGCGCACAGTCAACCTGGTCAGTAGCTGGCAAAGGTTAGCCAGACTGCTAACTCACACCGGGAGCTCTCCCGCGGGCACGGCTGCACGGGAGTGACGGATTTACCATCGTCTCACTGACGCGAGGAACACCGCGAAAGGTGAGTCCATTGAGACGTATTTATTTATTTTTTAATTCCACGCGTTACACTTGTTTAATTGGTCCGCCGCGATTAGCACGTTCCGGTGACGTCATCAAAACGCTCCCGCTATTCAACTTTATTTTTTTTATTCGTCAGGTGGTGTGTTTTTTTTGTTTTTTTTTACTGCAGCTAAATACTTTTGTAACGTGTTCGGACCGGTGACAAGCCAGCGTTCAGGACTCAAGATAAGAGACCACAACAGAGACGCACAGTGTGAGCAAGTGAAAGAAGAAAAAAAACACAAAAAAACACACTGTCGTGTCTCAACGTGCGGGAAACCTATTAAAGCTCGGTTTGTTTTGATGAAACATTGATTTCACACTGACGCTTCTGTTTATTGAGACTCTTTTTTTTTCTGTGTCCTCCAGCATATACACACTGCGATTTTGTATTTATACATAGCCCCCCCGGAAGTGTTCTGGAGAGAATCAACTTATATCTATTGATGTCGTGGAAAGATGACGTTTCCAAGGTAACGTTGCGAGGCTTTCTGACGCTTCACTTATATTTCTTAATTCAAGTGCGAGCGAGTTATTCTTTATATAGATATAAGTTCAAGCTGAATATATGCGCACAAACTAGTTCCTAGAATTGAGGGGAAATGATCTGTCAAAATCTGTCAGACATTGTTATTGGAAAGACTTTCCCACATCAAAATAATCAATATTTTTTATAATAAGTATATAATCCATTTTCACAGTAGTACCTTCAATGTTTGGATTTACAACCGTGAGCTAGATTTGTACTAAATAACACAATAGCAAATGATTTAGACTTTTAGAGTATTTTAAGTGATTAATATTATTTTTCCTTTTGCTTTCATAGTAACTTCCGCTGTTTAAATCCACATATAACCATGATAGTCGTTCACCTTTTTAACCGACAATAAACTGGTAAGTTGTTCACGCTCTTGAATATATATATATTTTTTAATATCTTTAGTGTTATCTGTTTATTAATTATCTTCTTTATCTTTAGACTTGGATTGTATCATCTTGTTCTTTCTCTTTGTTCTTGTTCTTATTTTTATTTTTATGAATAATTGCTGTAATGCTGTGGCTAATTGGAAATAAATAAACAATTTCCCGAAAGAGACCTCCTGAGGGATCAATAAAGTTCTAACCTAACCTAACCTACAAGTGTGAAATGGGAAACAAAGAAAAATATATAATTCTTGTTACGTTGGTATTGATTTATAACAAAAAAAAGTGTTTCCATTATCTTTTGTTTTGTTCAAAAGTAAGCATAACATATTTTTAATAAACTAAATGAAAAAACAAATCAACAGGTTGATCATTATTATGTCAATACGACATGTTTTTTAAAAAATCCTGTGATTTCCTTTCTTTTCCTCCAGGTCACCTTTTCAATCGCCTGAATCGTTTCCCTGCCTTTGACACTATTTGAGAAAATGCTCGACCCTGGATCACGTTCCCAATAGTCCATCGACGAGACTTATCGGAACCAACGAGTTGGATGATCCAGTGAAGAACTAAACGATTCTCTCTTAACATGAAGAACGAGGAAGCTTCAAGCATCGTTGTCACGTATTTGTAATTGACTTCTTTCGTCATAATTCCGAAATCGCAAGTTTTGCCATGACTTCATGGACACATCCGATCCTCCTCGTGAAGACTTCGCCGTCCACGACACCCACGTTGACGTTATAGCTGGATTGACAGCCGACACACGGTCCGGCGAACGCTAACCCGGCTGTGATGGGACAAGGAGTCAAGGATTGGGAATCGACCGAGCTTCAACTGAGGCGCAGGGACTGCGTGGAATCGGGCAAATCCGGCAGCCAGATGGACGACGTGGAGGACGACTATCGGGGCGCGAGGATCCCGCTCCACCGGTGGGTGATGCACGGCGCCGTGATGTTCGGCCGGGAATTCTGCTACGCCATGGAAACCGCCCTCGTGACTCCGGTTCTTCTTCAAATAGGTAAAGTATCTTTTTTTAATGCTGTTTTTTGGTTTGTTTGTTGAAAGCCTGAAAGCAAACTTGTCCAAGATCAACATCCCCCTTTATTGGACTGGCTAGCTGTCCAGGGTTTCCTCTACCTTTTGGGTGAAGCTTGCTTCTCGAGTTAATGAAAGTTGTGTAAGAGATTGTGCTGTGGTTGGTTTTTTCGATCCTCGACCAAGATAAGTTTCACATCCCTCTGATTTTTTTTTTTTTGTTGAGATTTAATAAAAATCAGATTGAAAAAGGAATCGCCAGTAGCTCAGCCAGCAACCATCATCCGCTTGATGTCCACATCGCTGTGCAACAAAAGCATTTCTCTTGGCTAGGTATGCCAAGAATGTCCCAACGCTGCGCATTTTTTAGTTTTATCTCCACGACAACACGAAAGCTTATGTTTTGAAAATCCGATTTAGTCCTTAATTGTATTTCACTTCTGGAGCGCTGTGAGGACAGCAGGTCAGTTTGGGTGAAACAAATTGTCTTAAAGATATAAGTAAGTAACTTATTATATAAAAGATATAAGCAAGTAACTTATTATATAGGTTAAGACTTGCATTAATTCTCAGCGCGATCGGTCCTTTCAAGTTTGCTTGTGTGAAATATTAACACATCTTAACCAGGAGGCTGAATTGTGGGTCTACTTGGTTATATATAAATGGGTTCTGTTGGGTTTTCTTAACTGTTTTCATGCTTTAAAATCGCTGTTTACTCGATCAAAAAATCAGTTTTCTTTCAGTAGAACAATCTGGTTTTGAAGTCGTCATGCATTGCTGTGTTTTCATGGTGTTTCTGCATGTTCTTTTTCACAAAAGAACACAACATTGTAAAGCTCCTATGGTGTTATGTAAGTCATCATTAATCATACCAATAGTGTTATTGCAGATCTTGTCAAAGATCTGCCCGATTTATCAAGTGGAGCGAAATTAATCCGGAACTTTCGAGGGAAGCCACATATGGATGCTTTTCTTTGTTGATTTAAGGCAGAAGGGGAAACCGTTGTGGGTAATATTCTGTTCCCGTGAGAACCACCCGGCTTATCGAGCGAGTAAAGACATTTTTTAACTCCATAATGAGTAGTGGAAAATCACTAAAGCATCCCCATAGGCTACTGTTTATCCTGCTACGTTTGACAGCTCCTGTCGTACTTGTTTAAAAAAAAAAAAACAGTTTCCTTTTCTTATTGTGTCGAGAAAAAACTCACTGTTAAGTGGTTGAAGAAAACTGATGATTTCAACACTTCCCTGGCTAGTCTGTGCACGCTTCAGCATTGTTGCAACAGGACACTCGTCTGTCCGAAATGTTCCAGTCAGCTCTAAAAAAACCACTGCTCAAGGTTGCTTGTACAAGCTTTTTTTTGTTGTTTTTTTTTCATCCCAGCTGCCGATTCCCCGACACTCGTTTTTGACAACGGAAAATCGTAACCTCATAGTTTGAGCGGAGAATACAAAACAAACCTCTCTTCTTTCTCCGACTCCCAAATGCAGTTACAGTGATTTTTTTTAGATCCATGCTTGACCGAAGAGTTTTGAAAAGGTTGGCATAACTGGCGATATAAAAGGGTTATTCAATTTATAAAGACAAACACAAGGCCTCTGTTATTCATTTAATAGTCAGTTTGATTACAATGTCCTAGAGTAATTCATGAATATTATTACTTGGAAAAAATACTTTTAGAAGTTAGAATCACGTTAAACCAAAGTTTAGTCCTTTTAATAATTAACAGAATAACTTAACATGTATTAAATGTTTTCAATAAAATGTTCAGGGTGAGGTTACAAAGGGGTTTACTTAGAAGTGTTTTATGAATGTTTTGAAGGTTAAGTAGTCCATTTAAACGGCTCACGCGGCCAGATTAAAGCAGAAACTGAAAGCTTGACGTCATAAAACCCGCCCTGGACTCCACGCGTTACAATTTATGGCCTTTGTGATACTTAAGAAATATCTGTTTCTAAAGCTTACGTTACGTTTTCTAGGTCTCATACATACGGACAATTTCACAAATTTCTCAATTTACCTGTATGTTTTTGCACTGTGGGAGGAAACCAGAGTGCCTGGAGTAAACCACCATGCGCCCTAATGTGCATTTATAATACATTTATTTGATCATTTAAAAAAATTGAATTACCAAATATTTCAGCGTTCATTTTTGTGTTGCAATTAAACTCCTGGCTGCTAGATGGCGGCAGTCATTACATCCTTCTTAGCCAAAAGGAAGAATGAAATCCTGCAATGACTGAGGATTAGAGGATACAGTGGACTCTGGCAGCTTTTAAAGCTGGTGTTTGGACATATTTTGGTTTCAAAACAAATTAAAGCAGTAACGACTTTGTCAAGAGTCATGTGGTCTGTAGGTTCTGCAACACCAGAGTCATGTACTCGACAATACTACAGCAATAATACATCCTCATTCCTACATATTTTTTGTTATGAATACTAACACTAACTGTGTTTATGTAATGATTGGTCACTTTGTACTATTTTATAAGACGGAACCTTTTCAATGATTTTGGCATTTGCCTTATTAAAAACCTCTTGACTTGAAGTACTTCACAGTACAATATCCTTTTTTATTATTACCAGTACCGCTGAGGTACTGTCATTACTTCTCTTCTTCTGCACAATACATGCTCTAAAAGTAAATTGTATCTGTTTTGTTGTCTTTGTGAAATCAAATTAGCTTTGCTCTTGGTTTCCAAAACCCATTAAGAAATATGTTATATATCCTAGACTTGAGTATATACAGTTTATACCGCTATATGAATTTAAGGTCATACTGCCAGCCCTGATTATGACCTGTATTTTAGTTTTGTTTTGAAAAAAGATGCCATTTTCTCTGTCTTTGACACATCAAGACAGTCAAGTTTAGACTACAAATAAACTTGTACCTATGTAATTATTGATAAAGTTATTGTTGTTAGTAACATGTGAACCACAAACTCTATATGAGACCATTTCCTTAAATTGTATTTGTCTGTGTGTTCCAGGTCTGCCTGAGGAGTACTACAGCTTAACATGGTTCCTCAGTCCAATTCTGGGCCTCATCCTTACTCCCTGGATCGGCTCCGCCAGCGATCGATGTACGCTCCGGTGGGGCCGCAGAAGGCCTTTCATTCTGGCCTTGTGTATCGGGGTGCTGATAGGCGTTGCTCTTTTTTTGAACGGCTCCTTGATAGGTACGGTGTTGGGTCGTCCTCATCGATGTCGTAACGGTGTTTTATAAAGTCCAGCTGACGGTTCTGTCGACAGGTCTATCCATTGGGGATTTTCAGGGCAACCAGCCCATCGGGATCGTCCTCACGGTCCTGGGAGTAGTGGTGCTGGATTTCAGCGCGGATGCTTCCGAGGGCCCGATCCGAGCTTACCTTCTAGACGTGGCCGACACAGACGACCAAGACATGGCCTTGAATATCCACGCCTTCTCCGCTGGTAATTTAATAAATCGCTACTACAAAAAAACAGGTCCAGATGAATCCAAGTGTTTCATGTTCTTTCCAGGGCTTGGAGGAGCCGTGGGCTACATGCTAGGAGGCCTGGACTGGACGGGTACAGTCCTGGGTCGTGCGTTTAAGTCGCAGGAGCAAGTCCTCTTCCTCTTCGCCGCCATCATTTTCATCATCTCCGTCGTTCTTCACATGCTCAGTATTCCAGAGAGGATCTTCTCCTCGTCCGGCCTGAGGAGTTCCGGCTACGGAGAGTCCACCAGCCAGCTGTCTCTCCGGCGAGCGAGTCACACCCCGTACCTACCCTCCATCATCGAGGAGGACTCGCTGACTCAAGCTCACAACACTAAGATGAACCTCCAAGATGGGGAGATGGAGTTTCTCACCGTGGACCGGGTGCGGAGCAAGAGCGACTCGGTCTTGGCCATGGCGGACGATACCATAGAGCTGGACCCCGACCTCGACCTGGACAAGCAGAACTTTCCGATGGGCGAGGGGTTCTCACCGGGGTCACAGGGGGATTTTGTATTCAGGCCTTCGTTTGGATCTCCGGACTCTTCCACGACTCAAGGTTCAACTCAGAATGTATTTCAGACCAAGGAGTCGACGAATGGAGAACCCCTCTCGCCTCTGACGTCTCCAACACAGAACTCCCATCTGAAAACAAAGGTAAATACTCGCATTTGAAAATCACTCATTTGGAGGTTTGACCATCGCATACCTCGTCCACATACCGTATTTTTCGGACCATTAGGTGAACCGCGATATAGAACGCAATATTACCAAGAAGCCTCTCTGTGCAGTGGAACCTTGCAGAGTTATACCTTGGAGCCTCATGGAGTAATAATACTATGTAGCCTCATCGAGTAACAATACTACAGACCCTGGCTGAGTAGTACTACTTAGCCTGGCAGTGTAGTACTAACGAGCCTGGCAGAGTAGTACTAAGCATCCTGGCCAAGTAGTACTATGTAGCCTGGCAGTGTAGTACTACTGACCCTAGTGGAGTAGTACTAAGGAGCCTGGCAGAGTACTACTACATGGCCTCATAAAGTAACAATTCTACGGACCCTGGCCATGTAGTACTAACGAGCCTGGCGGTGTAGTACTAACAAGCCTGGCAGAGTATTACTATGTAGCCTTGCAGTGTAGTAATGTGGAGACTGGCGAAATAGCCTGGTTGAGAAGTACTATGTTGCCAGGGCCCAGCAGTACTACGTAGCCCGGCCCAGCAGTACTATGTAGCCCGGCCCAGCAGTACTTCGGAGCCTGGCCGAGTAGTAATGTGGAGATTGGCGAAATGGTACTAAGAAGCCCGGTGCAGTAGTACAAAGGTTATCAGCCTCACGCAGAGCTAATACAACGTAGCCTCATGGAGTAATAACACTTTGAACCCTGACAGAGTAGTACTACTGAAACTGAACACAGTAGTATTACGGAGCCTCTGTTGCGGCCGAGTTTTGAGCGCTGTGTACCAGAAAGAAATCTGTTTGAGATCAGTACGAAGAACCAGTATTTATACATAAGGTGCATCAAGATTAAAACTGTTGATTTTTGAGAAAATTTATGGATTCTAAGTGAGCCTTATAGTCCAAAAAATACGGTATTTCACTTCAGTGGTTTAACTTAAATGGTTTGTACTGGCCAAGAAACATTCAATGTAATGGATCTTCTTGTCCCTTGTTTGTTGCACAGGTCAAAGTAGCGAACGGAGCCAGTTCATCAGCTGAAAACTCTGTGGTCAGAAGCTCCACCAGTGCCAAGAGTGGACCTCGACCTACGACCTCCACCGCCTCTCCACGGCCACACCCTCACACCTTCTACAGACAAGTAGGACTCCCTGGTTTGACTCCAGATTCAACGTTCAGTGAAACTCATCTTCTTCTTCAGCCTTCCTTCACGTTCTCTTACTACGGGCGAGTCGGGTCGCACCGCCATCGCCTGCGGAGGACGGCGGCGCTGAGCCCGCACCAGATCACCACCTCGCGCAGCCTCAACGACCTGAGCGATCTGCGGCAGCACGCCAAGAGGCGAGCGGTCCAGCTGTCCGTGTCCAGCCTCTCCTCGGTGGACTCCAACAGCGACGCGGGATCCGACAAGGGCACGACCGTCCGGCTGCTCTGGTTGTCCATGTTGAAGGTGAAACGCTCTGAACGAGTCGGGGGGGGGGGAAGAAAACAATCTCACGGCCGCTCTCGTCGTTGCAGATGCCGAGGCAGCTGTCCAGGTTGTGCATCTGTCACCTGGTCACGTGGTTCTCGATCATAGCGGAGGCGGTTTTTTACACTGACTTCATGGGGCAGGTCATCTACCTGGGCGACCCGACGGTACCAGCCGGATTCTTGTTTCTTCGGTAACTTTTTTATTCATTTTTAACACGATGTTTGTTTTCAGGCTCCGGCGAATTCCACGGAGCTGCTAAACTATAGTCGAGGAGTTCAGATGGGCTGCTGGGGACTCGTGGTCTACGCCGCCACTGCTGCCGTCTGCTCAGGTACAACTTTTTGTTTCATAGTATATATATTTTTAAATGCATTGTAACGCACCAAAATGTATGTTTATTTTGTTTATTTCAATGTCACTGACTGAATGGGGGGAAATTTAAACATTTTTAATTTAGAATTAATGCAAAAAAAACACACACTGGATATATGTGGCCCGTCAGGGCTCAAGTCTAAGTGGATTAATGTTCATATTGGAGACGATGCCTGTGTTTGAAATAAGGAATATTATAGATTTCAATACTATAAAGTAAACCCTGGAATTTGTTCGGTAAAGGAAAACGAAAGAAGAATGAAAAGATATAAGAACTCGTCTCCTACGTCATGTTTGGCAAAGACTACTAGTACAGATTCCATGATTGAGTCTATTTTCCCCAAACATTTTGATGTAATCTGAATTTCTCCTATTTGAATCGGGAGATTGTCCTGGTAGAATTCCTGGTTGTCCTTGTACAGATTGGAATTCCAATCGCTACTAGTGGGATCTGGAATCCTACTAGATTCCAATCTGTACAAGGACATATATACATTTTGTTTGGCCCTTGATTGAGACTGACTGAATTTGGACCCTTGTACTATTGAGTTTGACGCCCCTGACATAAATGCCACTTAATATGGTCTAAGGGCTGCATTTGGCCCCCAAAACACTTTGTAAAACAATATTCTCTATCATCTTTTTTTCTTCTCGTGTGTTTTATTTTATTTTTTGTTTTTATTTTTATTTTATTTAATTTTATTCTATTTTATTTTGTTAATAGTGTTAAATTTCTAATTTTGTAAATAATTTGTATATTTTTAAGATCGTTTTTATTTTATTTTGTATTATCTCTTTTATTATTTCTTTTTTCCTTGCACTTTATTTTATTTTATTTTTATTTTTTTTC
This sequence comes from Callionymus lyra, assembly GCF_982586985.1. Classification (NCBI taxonomy): domain Eukaryota; kingdom Metazoa; phylum Chordata; class Actinopteri; order Syngnathiformes; family Callionymidae; genus Callionymus; species Callionymus lyra. The sequence continues at coordinate 15,356,437 of NC_141834.1, forward strand.
AACTGTGCTGTTGTAAAAGTGTGTTTCCTCTCTGGGGATGAATAAAGATTTTCTATTCTATTCTATTCTATCTAGGATGTGATGTGTAGATAAAAACAAGCAGTTTCGTTTCATCAAATGTTCCTCTCGTACTCAGCCATTCTTCAGAAGTACCTCGACAACTTCGACCTGAGCATCAAGGTCATCTACATCATCGGGACGCTCGCGTTCTCCGTCGGTAAGAGAGAAAAAACCCCCGAAAGAAGTGATGCATGACAGGTTTTTTTTTGTGTTTACCTGAACTCTGCGGTCGCTCACGACAGGAACCGCTGCTATGGCCATCTTCCCCAACGTGTACATCGCCATGGTGATGATCAGCACTATGGGTATCATCTCCATGAGCATCTCCTACTGTCCGTACGCATTACTAGGACACTACCATGAACTCAAAGAGGTATTTTTGCATCGTTTTCAGCTTCCGTTCAGGAACAAGTATTGAAGTATGTCAGTGAATAGTTGAAATTAACATTTAAAATGTTGAAACTTTAAGTAAGTAAGTAATTATTGAAATTATGTTGATGATTTTTTTTTTATAATTGAATTGAATCATTTTTATATTGAAAGGTTAAAGTTGTTTTTTATTTATAATGTGATTTAAAAAATGTAGTACTTTCAAAATTATTATTATTTTATTGTTTTACACATTTTTATTATCTAATTCCAAAAATCTTTCCAATGTTCTTGTAATGTTATTTTTACATGATTTAATTAAATAATTTCTATATTACAAAGGGTGAACTGTTTTTAATTCATGTCTATGTTTTTTTTAACAATTTAGTTTTTTTTAAATCGAGTATTTTCAAAATAAAATATATATATATTTTTAAACTTAGTTTGATATTTTAATTCCAAATCTTCAAAAAATATAATACTGACACCAGACAATAGCAAAAGATTACCGACCTACTTGATCAAACTATGAAAAAAAATGAAATTGAATTTAAAACATTTATTTATCAATATTTTAAAATGCAATATGAAACCGTGTTAGAAAATCAATTTATATACAATATTCCGTTTTTTTTTCTAATTTAATTATTAAATAAAAGCAAATTCATGCTTTAAATGGTTTCAAAGAAACAATTTAAATGTTTTAATTTTAATCACTGCTTTAAAATGATAACACTTTGAATTTTGGTATTCAAATTATGTTTTTTAAAGGCCAAATTCATTCAATATCCTAACGGTACTGATTAACTTTCATATCCAAGCTTTTTTTTAAAACTGTAAATATCCTTATTTTTGTGTTTAATTTTTCAATATTCGTTCCCTTCCAGTACATCCACCACAGTCCAGCCAACACCAGGAGAGGCTTTGGAATCGACTGTGCTATCTTGTCCTGCCAAGTAAATCCAGATTTGATTCAATATCCCTTGAAAATAACCGAGTAAAAACAATGCTCTGATGTGATTCCAGGTCTACATCAGCCAAATCCTGGTCGCCTCAGCGCTCAGCGCCGTCATAAAAGCGGTGGGCAGCGTACGTGTCATTCCAGTCGTGGCCTCTGGGGGCTCCTTCCTGGGCTTCCTCGCCGCCTCTTTCCTCGTCATATATCCGGATGTGTGAAGAGAGATTTGATCCTGCGACATGTTTTTAAGGTCGTCTCGTGTGCGTGACGTCGCAGTGAAAGTTAAAAAAAAATCTCTTCTTTTTTTCTTTCTTTCCCTCCTTCTCTGGCAATGAGGAGTTTCTTTGTTTCCGTCTTCCTGTTCCTTCGACGCCTGCTACAGTCGCCACTGTGTCAGGGATAATAAGTGCATTTATTACCTCTGTGTCTTGTTCACGAAGATAAGCTAGTCCACTGTGAAACACAAAGACGGAAATATTTGAACGCCTGTGATTTTTGGACCATTTTTGGGAAGAAAAAAAAAAGTTGCACAATAGCTTACAATCGATCCGACAACAAACCTTCTCTTCCCAAAGTTATTCCTTCACTCAGGAGCAAAGAACAACTTTATTGACATATTTTTTATCAAGTTTTTCCAAATTAATCTCCTCCATTGTTTCTACCTCAAATCAAAGCTGACCGGTGTACCGAGGCTTTTATTGTGAAAGAATTGATACACCTTGAGGCACGCGGAGCACTTTTTGTCCGGCAACAGCGCCACCCTGGTTCCCCTCGCGTTACTACTTGAAAACATCCATCGTCGACAGCAGAGTTACGAAGATGACACTTTTTCTAATGATGCGCCTTTACTTTTCAAAGGTGTTTCACGTCTAAGCTAATCAAGAGTTATCGTAGGAATTAAGTATTTCCATTAAGCTATTTATTGCGGTGGCTGGGATGTGCAAAATAATTCACATTCAACATTTTTGACATTTATTTTAAAACTTTAAAAACAATTTGTCTGAAATCTTGAAAAGACTTTACGAACGGAAACAAAACTACAATTTTCTGAGACAAATTTAAAACTTTAAAAACACATTTACAAACTCTGAAATGCATTAACCAAGTCTGCAAACAATTTACAAACTCTGCAACACATTTACAAACTCTGGGACAATTGTACAAACTCTGGCAACAATTTAAAAACTCTGCAACACATTTACAAACTCTGGAACAATTGTACAAACTGGCAACAATTTACAAACTCTGCAACACATTTACAAACTCTGGAACAATTGTACAAACTGGCAACAATTTACAAACTCTGCAGCACATTTACAAACTCTGCAGCACATTTACAAACTCTGGAACAATTGTACAAACTGGCAACAATTTACAAACTCTGCAACACATTTACAAACTCTGGAACAATTGTACAAACTGGCAACAATTTACAAACTCTGCAACACATTTACAAACTCTGGAACAATTGTACAAACTGGCAACAATTTACAAACTCTGCAACACATTTACAAACTCTGGAACAATTGTACAAACTGGCAACAATTTACAAACTCTGCAGCACATTTACAAACTCTGCAGCACATTTACAAACTCTGGAACAATTGTACAAACTCTGGCAACAATTTAAAAACTGCAACACATTTACAAACTCTGGAACAATTGTACAAACTGGCAACAATTTAAAAACTCTGCAACACATTTACAAACTCTGGAACAATTGTACAAACTCTGGCAACAATTTAAAAACTCTGCAACACATTTACAAACTCTGAAATGCATTAACCAAATCTGCAAACAATTTACAAACTCTGCAACACATTTACAAACTCTGGAACAATTGTACAAACTGGCAACAATTTAAAAACTCTGCAACACATTTACAAACTCTGGAAAAAATGTACGAACTCTGGCAACAATTTAAAAGATCTGAAACAGTTTGTAAATGTGTTACAAAGTTTGCAAAATCTATGCCAATTGTTGCTAGTGTTTGTATATACATTGAAAACTCTGAAACGATTTTGTAAAATCCCATTTTCAAACTCTGGCAACAATTTAAAAACTCTGAAATACATTTACAAACTTTGTAAATTGTTACCACGTTTGTTAATGCATTTCAAACTCTGAAACCCATTTACAAAATCTGAAGCAATTTGTAAAATCTGAATGCCATTTACAAAATCTGGCAACAATTTATAAACTCTTGAACAAATGTACAAACTCTGGAGACAATTGGCAAACTCTGATACACATTTACAAACTCTTGAACAACTTTGGTGCCAACTTGCAAACTCTCATACACATTCGCAAACTCTTGATACACATTTACAGGCTATGCAAGTTGTTGCTAGAGTTTGTATATACATTTAAAACTGAAACGGCCTTGTAAACTCTGAATCCCATTTTCAAACTCTACTAACATTTACAAACTCTGGAACACATTTACAAACTTTGTAAATTGCTGCAACAGTTTGTTAATGCATTTCAAACTTCGAAGCAATTTTTTAAACTCTGAATCCCATTTACAAAATCTGGCAACAATTTACAAACTTTGGAACACATTTACAAACTCTGGCGACAATTTGCAAACTCTGATACCCTGGAGCAAATTAACAAACTATGTAAATAGTTTGCAGATTTTGTATATATATATATATATATATATATCTACAACTCTGAAAATGGGATACAGAGTTTACAAAATTGTTTCAAACTCTGCCAACAATTGACAAAATCTTGTTTTAATATTTCTTCATTTGTTTGCTTTCCAAATTATATACACTTGTCACAGGAAACTGTGGTATTGTTTCCGAGTCGGTAAAAGAGTTTTGCGCTCCTCAGCCACTGTGATTTACTCCCTGGACTCCAAACGTTACTGGCGACCTCCCAAGTACGGGTTCCGATTCCACGTACAGGACAATCCCAGGGTGTGTATCTGGAGACGCTTCACTTACTACTGCCTCTGTGAAGACTTTTCTTTGGTCTTTAGCGACTGAAAAGCGGGTTTTGTTTGACGCTTATCAGGTGATGGAATCTAGTATGAAAGGATATCTTATTCTTTTGGCCTTAAGAGAGATTTGTCTCACCGTAAGATCCTTCTCGACCCTTCATTGGTACTTTCTCCAGTGCAGAGGGAACTTTTTTCTTTTTTTTTTGCTGCTGCTTTCGCTCCGTTTGTTTCATATCCCTTTTATTATAAGCAACTCTTAAAAGGGATCTTAAATACTGGTTCCGCCCCCCCCCCCTCACACGCATCTATATAGTCTTGCCACTGATAATCAACTGACTTTATTTAGGGATAAGAAACTCCCAATTGAACTTTTTGAATACAAGTGACGGCCTCTTTCAATATCCGCCGTTGACGTCAATAATGAAAGACTTATTAGTTTGATATTATTTTTAGGAAATAAGTTTTGTCACATGGTTTCGACTCTGAAACACATCCAAGCTTTTTTTTTTTACTGGTGAAGTGAATAGCATCTATTCAGGGTCCAATGACTTAATCTATGCAAGTTAAAAAAAAATCCTCTTTACTGTGGCGTCATGACTAAATGGGCATGAAGGAGAGGCAGAGAAGCCTTCTTCACAAAGTGGAGCTTGACTCAGGAAACATTGAAAACATTGTGAATCTCCGCACGGACCAAAGCATCGCTAACTGAATCTGATGGTGAAACAGTATCGCTGTGTTGCTCGAACATTAAAGGGAAAAGCGCTGCAAGAAATAAAAGTTCTTGTTAATAATTGTTAGAGATTCTTCTATTTGAAAAAAAAAAAAACAGTTGGACATATTTTATTGCTAGTATTTCCCTGTGTTTAAAAAAAAGTTTATAATGTGGACTTATAATTTCACATTCTAGTTAAATATATATATATATTTACCGGATGTTTTATTCACTTTGAGATTGATGGAAGCTGTACTAAAGGTTTTTCTGCTGAACAAATATTTGTACCATTTTAAATTCTTTTTTTTTTGCAACAATCATTTTTGGAAAAAACAAATAAAAAACTCAAATGTGTTGTTTATTTATTTGTCAGAGAATTATAATACATCATTTGTATTGAACAATTTGTAGGAAACACGAAGAATACACTTTTTTATATATAGATATTTAGATATACACTGTATATATATATATAATAATATAATAAACGTACAATCAATCGTACATGTGCGTTAAGAAAGGCGACAACAGATGAATAAAAGTTAATTATTTACAAGTTTTTTTCTTGGTAAGAATCGACAACGACGTTAAGAAATTGGATTATTTTTTTATTTTCCTGTAAAAGATAAACCTGATAAACTGGTTGTTCGCCTGAATGGCTCACTAGCTACCTCTATTGGTTGGTGGATGTAGTTACAATATTCTAGAAAAAATATATATATATTTTATTTTTACGCAATTATTTTTATGTCACTGGAGGAAACAAAAACCGTTGATGGAATGAATTGGCAATTTGAGGTTTTGATAGTTATAATAATAATTTAAAAAAATAATAACCTCATTTAATCCGTAAACTATTTAAAATTAAAAGTTGTATCGCTAATAACCAAGTAAAAATACACTTTATTGACTAAACATAACAATAGGATCGTGACAAATGATTATTATTATTCATTTTTATACCAGAGGAATTATTTCCAAACTCCAGATCGCCCTCACTGCGCATGTGTGACTTGACAGGAGAAACAGGAAGTGGCGAATCAACATGTGAAGATGTTGAAGGTTCTAGTCATGGATCTTTACTCAAGTCTCAGACCAGACATGAACGAGGAGCTTCTAGGATCTTCCTGAAGAGGTGAGTTTCTCACACCATCTTACTCTTTTAAACCTTCTTCAGTGGTCATAATGTTTTATCCTGCACTACTTTTTTAGTCAAATACACATTTAAAACAAATCATATTTGTAATATGTTTTAATAAATTCACATAAAAAGTGCTTAAAACCGTTTTTCTGACTGGTTTTTATTTAAAAAATCTTTTCTACATGCAAGAAGAAAGAGTTTTTCATGCTCATTTAAAAGTACTTTGCTTTAATTTGATTAGATGTGGAATGTTTTCTTGTTTTCAGCCACAGAGAGAGAGAGAGAACAATGAGGGAAGGAAAAAACATTTGAAAACAAGTCACAAAGATACTTGTTGCTACAGAATAAACTATTAAACAGCAACTGAACTTGAAGAGCCAGGATTTGACATGAAATTCAAGTTAAATATCTAAAGAAAATCATGATAATAAGGGAATAAATGAAGGTATAATTGCATGTTTATGGTTTTAGCGGAAATAAATATATACAAAATACATTTTGTTTTATTCCTTAACAAGCTTAGCTTCTTTGTTTTCATTTTATTTATTTCATGTATTCTTGATTGTAATTTAAAAAAGATTATGGTATTGAATTCTGTGCACTTTCAAGTGATTGAACCAAACAATATCTGATCATTTCCTTAACTAGATATTTCTTTAAACTCATGATAAGATCAAATACCATTTTAACAATTTAATTGAAGTTTTTTTTATTTCATTCACATTCTTATTACTTACTTTATTTGACATGCTTTTTTTAGGGGTTTATTTTTAATAGAGTTAATCTCTGTGGCTAGAGACCTTGGCTCCTGCAAGGGTTTGAATAATAGATACAACCAAAACAATACATTTTAAGGACTAAGAATACATGTTGCATAGATGGTGATGGTTTTAGTTCCATTAACATGTAGTAAAGGTATATATAAATGTACTTATTTACTGTATTCATGTAATAATACACGGGACATATTCATGCAATGTTCAAAACATGTGAATCAATGGATTTATTTTGTATTTTATTATGTTTTTACATATTACTTGCCTTATAATTTACATCACTTGTAATACACATTACGTTAAGGTAAAAATAAAATATTTATTTAATTAATAGTAATCAAGGAGAAGAATGTGTCAAAGGTGTTTTAAATATATATATTTTAAATGGTGCTGAGGAGTGGCTGTTGACCTTTAGCTCTGGATGTACGAGTGATTTAACAAAACAAAAGAATCATTACTCTGTCATGTGAATCCATATCTGGGATAATGTGGAATGGATTTCTTACCCTGACCATGTCATGTGACCCCTTTTTTGATTTGTTTTTAATTGTGTTTCCCCGTCAACGTCTTTTGTTTTCAGATGTTGTGAGGCGGTCCCGGTTCTGCTCCAGCCGTGATGTCGGACCATCGCCCTTCGGCGCTGCTGGAAGCCTGCATCGTGGTCGGAGCGTCAAATGACAAACTGCAGGAGATTTACAAGGTCAGGCTTCACGCATGGATTAGTGAAAAAAAACAACAATAAAGAGCTTCAAAAAACATAAAAAATATTACCCTACCGTATTTTCAGCACTATAAGACGCACTTAAAAGCCTTTAAATTTCACAAAAAATGACAGTGCGCCTTATATATATATATATATATATATATATGAACATTACCTGGTGGGTGACTTGTTTACAAATACTTTCATGACTCTTCGCCAACACGCTGTGGGCGGGATTACGTCATTGCGTTATAACGACGCATGTCACATCATGGAGTGAGATTACTGACACCGTTTTGAGAGAGTGTGTCTTGGTTGTTTAATACTCAAAACAGTTATTTTTTTGAGCAAAATCACTCTCCTGGGCGCCACAACATAGTCCATTCATTGAAGGTGCGCCTTTATAATCCGGTGCGCCTAATAGTGCGGAAAATACGGTAAATCGTCATTTGACTCTTTGCTAGCTTACGTTTGTCCCCTCATTTTTTAATTAATAATTACATATCTATTGCTAAAACTTCCTTTTTTTTAAGATGATACACTTGATTAACTCCTAGTATTGTGTGATTTAGTGAAGGTACATTGCGTTTTTTTAATTTTAAATATATCAATAAACATCTCTCAATATGTTATCTTTATGTTTACTAGTAAAAATTGCCTTAAACGTTTGTTTAGTTGCATTATTATTCAACTTAAACCCATTAAAAACAATTAAATAATTGTATTTTTATGTAGAGAATGCTACTTTTGGAAGTGTTTTTTTCTTATTTCCTTGAGCACCATGAAGCAAATGAATCTTCTTCACTTCTCGTCTTCTTCTTCTTCTTCTACGCAGCATGCCACGATATCGCTCAACAACAACGGGACGCCGGAGCGCCACCCGCTGGAGCCGGAGGTGCTCCACGTCTTCGCGCCGCCTTTTTTCAGCCGGACGCAAGCGGACGGCGACGCGGCGGCGGCGCCATCACGTGGTAGAGCTCGCCTCGCCTTCCTGAAGAAGAAGAGGAAAGACGTTCCGACAGTGGAGACCCTCTTGAGTAACGACTCCCTTCTTCCACTGTCAGCTGACAAAATACATCGTTTTTTAAAAATAATCTCAATTATCCCAAGACTCAGGGGCCAAAGTTTGCCCGTCAATTCATTTATGTGTCCCTTACTGTATCACAATAATATTCTAGCCATTTAAAATGATAAATCAACATTAGTAGAGACACCAATGTATAGTAACCTTAGTTATGGACTACTCAATAAATAACCATGTTTTTGCTTGATAAAAAAACATTTTAAAATGTAACAGAAAATAAGAATATATGTCTTTTTAAATATACATTTATACTCATTTTTACAAAGAATATATTTAAAAAAAAAGAATAATCAAGGTAGGAATTTCCCACTTAAATTTAGTTCCTGACAAAATTCAACCAAACTTTCATAAAATCCACTTTGAAAATTGATGAATTTAAAAGATAGTATATATTTTTAAATATATATAAGATAGTATATATATATATAAGATGGTACTGACTCTTTCAAGAAACATCTTAAGACGTTTTTATTTTTTCAGGTTGATTTTCTGGAACTCCTGTGTTGTTCTCAGTATTATCTTGACCTTTAAAGTATATATTTTATTGAATTTTGTGTTGTTTGTTTAACCGCTTGGGGCCCTGGTCTGGAAAAGCGCTATATAAATACAAATTACTTAATTACTTACTTATATATTGTTATTTTATTATTATTATTTATTTTCAAATGAAAGTACAAATCCAGGTATAAAAATACAAATTATACTTCATGCACGTTCTGCCCTCTAACGGCTAAGCATCGTGGTGCTAACCCCATAGCAAAACTGTTCAAAGGTGACATAACACTTGCATTTTCCTGACATACATGACATTATTCAAACCCTTGCAGGAGCCAGGATCTCAAGACATAAACACAAACTTGATTTTAAATAAACCTTTTAAATAGTAAAAGTTTTAAGCAGAAACCATATGTTTATTGAACCCAAATTTCCACTTTCTATCCCAGGTGGCTTTGCTTCAGACAACAAACAAGAGGAAGGAAGTGAAAACATCAGCGTTCCCAAAGACATTGACCTCATGGTGTTGCCTCAACTCTGCTTTCCTGGTATCGTCCGCCTCCTTCATCTGCGACTTTACAACGTCCGACTAATGTTTTTGTCTTTCATCCCAGACGGGCTGCAAGTGACGAGCGAGCATCGACGCGAGCAGTTCCACTTCCTGGCGTTCACTGATGTCTTTGGCAACCGATCCCACGGAGTTGTCATGCAATGTTCTCGACCCATTCTGGTATAATCAATTATGCCTTATTATTATTATTATAGATTATTATTAATGAAATAAATGATTATTTTGCATCTAAATCAACGTTTTTTTTATTCCAGGAAGGTTCTGTTGAGTCCAAAAACGGCGTCGGGCCCTTAAAGTGTTCCCGTCTTTACTCGTCCTACAGTTTCTGCGTCATATCCAAATACCCCTACTTCAACGCCGTGAAGGACTGTCTGTCATGGTGAGGGGTCGCTGGTGCGACAATGTTCTACTTGTGCGCCGGACATGTGGCTTTAATATCATTAAGTGGAAATATGACATCGTGATCCTTTCGGCTATAAAAAGACCGTCGACATCTTCTCTTCTCTCTTCCGCAGCTTGCTAATGCAGCTCAGGACTTGCCGTCTGTCGGAAATGGAGGACCGGGTGAGGGGGTTCGCGGCCAAGCTGGCCCTGGTGCCGATCCCTCCTCCGGGACAGCTGCACCTGGTGTGTGTTTTAGCTCAGCTCTCCAGTTTTTAATGTCGGTTTTTTTTTTTTATACTCTCGCACTCCCGCTCCCCAGACGTTCAACTTTCACCCCCTCACCATCCACTTGCCGTCCGGAGAAGATAAAGATCACCCTGCGGTGGATTTAGACCTGCACCTTCCGTTCCTCTGCTTCAGGCCACAGGCTCTTCTTCAGGTGCCGCATACACAGAGATATAAACATTTGAATTTGATGTTAATGTTTCGACTTTTCTCCGGCATGTGCAGGTTTTGTCTTGCCTGCTGCAGGAGCAGAGGGTGGTTCTGTTTTCTGCGACTTGGGCGAGACTGACTCTGGTGGCCGAGAGCTTGTTGCTCTTCTTGATGGTCTGTAGCACTTACCGTATTTATTGGAACAAAAGTGCACTTGGAATCCTTTAATTGATGTATAATAGAATAATAATAATAATAGTAATAATATATTTTGCCCTTCAATCCGGTGAACTTTAATTGTGTTGTACTTTCTGACCACAAACAAATTTCTTGTAGTAAAATAGTATTACTCCGCAAAACAGGAATGTTTCAGAATTTTACTCTGGGAGGCTTTGTAGTATTACTCTACTATGTTTCATAGTATTACTCCATGAGGCTCTGTAGTATTACTCCATGATGTTTTGTAGTATTGGTCTGCGAGGCTTTGTAGTATTACTCCATAATGTTTAATAGTATTACTCTACGAGGCTTTGTAGTATTATTCTGCGAGGTGTTGTAGTATTACTCTAAGAGGCTTTGTAGTAGTACTCTAAGAGGTTTTGTAGTATTACTCCATGATGTTGTGTAGTATTATTCTGCAAGTCTTTGTAGTATTACTCCAAAAGGCTTTGTAGCATTACTCCACAATATTTTGTAGTATTACTCCATGATGTTGTGTAGTATTATTCTGCAAGTCTTTGTAGTATTACTCCAAAAGGCTTTGTAGCATTACTCCACAATATTTTGTAGTATTACTCCATGATGTTTTGTAGTATTATTCTGCGAGGTGTTGTAGTATTACTCTAAGAGGCTTTGTAGTAGTACTCTAAGAGGTTTTGTTGTATTACTCCATGATGTTGTGTAGTATTATTCTGCAAGTCTTTGTAGTATTACTCCAAAAGGCTTTGTAGCATTACTCCACAATATTTTGTAGTATTACTCCATGATGTTGTGTAGTATTATTCTGCAAGTCTTTGTAGTATTACTCCAAAAGGCTTTGTAGCATTACTCCACAATATTTTGTAGTATTACTCCATGATGTTTTATAGTATTATTCTGCAAGTCTTTGTAGTATTACTCTAAGAGGCTTTGTAGTATTGCTCCACAATATTTCAAAGTATTACTCCATGATGTTTTGTAGTATTTTTCTGCAAGTCTTTGTAGTATTAATCCACAATGTTTTGTAGTATTACTCTGTGAGGCTTTGTAGTGTTACTCCACGATGCTTTGTGGTATTACTGCTTTATTTTCCAAGTAGTACTCAGCGAGTCAAAATAGAATTATACTATGAAACCTTCACTGCACTTAATGCACCTGATAGAACGTCTACAGGTCGTTGACTTATGTTGAGCCTTATAGTCTGAAGAATACGGTAATGAACTCATGGCTGTCAGATAAATAAGAATCATTATCGTAACAGACGTCTGACGATCACTGTTTCCTCTCAGCCTCTGTCGTGGCAGCAGCCGTACGTACCGGTTCTGGCCCGGAGCATGTTGGACTTCGTCATGGCGCCGACCGCCTTCCTCATGGGCTGTCATCTCAGCCACTTTGAGGAAGTGGCAGCGGTGAGTCAAGTGACTACACGTGAGGAGAAGATCGGACCGACTTGACCCCTGGTTCTTCTAGGAGACGGACGACCTCATCTTGATCAACATCGATAACGGAAACATCTCCAGCTCGTGCTCGGAGACCGTAGACCTTCCTGAGATCCCAGCAGCTGCTGCAGACTGTTTCACTCTCAGGTCCAGCACTACTTTTTTTCTTTGGTCTTTTTCTGCGGTAATACTCTTAGTGGCTTTGTAGTATTACTCCGTGAGGTAGTATTACTCCCCTCCAAAGGGGGCGCTGCTTTTTCCACGTTATTTCAAAAATATTTTGACTTTTACATTTAAGTTATAGGTATATTTCAATAAAAATCCAAAGTAAATTATTTTTTATTTTTTAAATAAAGTGCATTTATATGAATGTTTAATGTTTTGTCCATTTATTTTTATATTAATAATATTAAAGCAAAATAAAATTATATGCATGTAAATTACCTTTACTTACCTTTAACCTTTTACTTTTGCCGTACTTTGTTACGTATGTTTCAATATATTTTGTTGACATTTTTACGTCATATTTGTGTTTAGTTTTGAGAATTTTGTACAATTATTATTGCAGTTTTTTTTTGGCCCCCGTTATATAATGGGGGGGGGGGCTTTGGTAGTGATGGGCTGACGAAGCTTCATGAAACCGTGTCATGTTCTTTAGAGGTCAGTAGGTGGCGCCATCACTTTAAGAATGATATGATGTTTCATTAGAACAGTTGTTCAAAACAAAGGGAAAAAAGAGACCGCCATCTAGTGGATTCTAAAAATAATGACACTGCTTCATGAAGCTTCATCAGACCACCTTAAAATATAAACTGTTTTTTATTGACTTTCTATATATATACTTCTAGATTTATTTATATTATAACTTGATGTTCAATGATATCTTGGTCCATATGTATGGATCAATGTTGGATTCATGGTGGTTCATGTTCTTGGTTGTATTTAACTGAAGTCCTCTTACAGATGTCAGGCTCTGCAGAAGCACTTCGATCTGGACCAGTGTCACCACGCCAGCTGCATGGATATAGACGCTCAACGCGCCCAGAAGAGGACGTGGCAGCACCACCTGAACCACGACATCCAGAGGATCACGCTAGAGCTGATCGTCAACATCTTCAGGTGAAAGATGTAGTCATTTCCACTTTGACATGAAGATTTAAACCACAAGACTTATGGAAACTTGAAGCTCTAGATGTTCTTCAAAACGTTGTTAAGGGAAAAAAAGCCTTTTGTTGTTTCAAAGCTTTAATAGTTCCTGATTTCTGAACAAAAATGTTTCATTGTAATACTCCACAATAGTATTACTCCACAATGTTTCATAATAATACTCCACAAAGTTTCATAGTATTACTCCACATTTTTTTATTGTATTTAGTCCACAATGTTAAATGGTATTTACCCCACAATGTTTCATAGTAATACCCCACAATTTTTCATATTATTACTCCACAATTTTTTATAGTATTTACTCCACAATGTTTCATAGTTATACTCCACAATGTTTCATAGTATTTACTCCACAATGTTTCATAGTATTTACTCCACAATGTTTCATAGTATTACTCCGCAATGTTTCATAATAATACTCCACGATGTTTCATAGTATTACTCCACAATGTTTCATAATAATACTCCACGATGTTTCATAGTAATACTCTACAATGTTTCATAGTATTTACTCCACAATGTTTCATAGTATTACTCCACAATGTTTCATAATAATACTCCACGATGTTTCATAGTATTACTCCACAATGTTTCATAGTATTACTCCACAATGTTTCATAGTAATACTCCACAATGTTTCATATTAATACTCCACACTGTTTCATAGTAATACTCCACAATGTTTCATAGTATTTACTCCACAATGTTTCATAGTAATACTCCACAATGTTTCATAGTAATACTCCACAATGTATCATAGTAATACTTCACAATGTTTCATAGTATTACTCCACAATGTTTCATAGTAATACTCCACAATGTTTCATAGTAATACTTCACAATGTTTCATAGTAATACTCCACAATGTTTCATAGTAATTGTTTCAAAGCGTCAATAGTTCCTGATTACAGAACAAACCAAACAGGTCGTGATGTTTTGATTTACGTGTAAATGTTTCTCTAGAGACGTGAGCGGTCACCTCAACTACGAGCACAGAGTCTTCAACAGCCAAGAATTTCTCACGACCAGAGAAGCCTCCGAACAGCTTTTCTACAAAACTGTGAGAAGAAAAAATATATTCAAAATACGCTTTTTTTTCATCAATATTGTTTAAGATAAAATGTAATAATCAAAGAAAACTGTTTCCAGGTTTTAGAGACGCACATCTTCCACTCCTTTCTCAAGGATCGCCTCAACAAGAAGATGGACCATTATTCCCGCATGGATCTCGGAACTCGATCTGAGATGCAAAAGTAAAAAAACACCAAAATACTTCAAACAGTATTCTCTGATTTTGTGGCCCTTTATAAAGGTGGGGAGCCTCTGCAAGGCTTTGTAGTAATACTCCACAATGTTTCGTAGTATTACTCCACAATGTTTGGTAGTATTGTTCTGCAAGGCTTTGTAGTATTACTCTGCAAGGCTTTGTAGTATTACTCTGCATGGCTTTGTAGTATTACTCTGCAAGGCTTTGAGTATTACTGCATTTTTTTTCGTAGTATTATCCTGTAAGGCTTTGTAGTATTACTCTGCGAGGCTTTGTAGTTATACTCCACAATGATTGTAGTATTACTCCACAATGTTTACTAGTATTGTTCTGCAAGGCTTTGTAGTATTACTCTGCAAGGCTTTGTAGTATTACTCTGCATGGCTTTGTAGTATTACTCTGCAAGGCTTTGAATATTACTGCGGTTTTTTTCGTAGTATTATCCTGTAAGGCTTTGTAGTATTACTCTGCGAGGCTTTGTAGTTATACTCCACAATGATTTGTAGTATTACTCCCCAATGTTTACTAGTATTGTTCTGCAAGGCTTTGTAGTATTATTCCACAAGGCTTTGTAGTATTACTCTGCAAGGCTTTGTAGTATTATTCTGCAAGGCTTCAAGTATTACTGTGTTTTTTTCCGTAGTATTATCCTGCAAGGCTTTGCAGTATTACTCTGCAAGGCTTTGTAGTAATACTCCACAATGTTTCGTAGTATTACTCCACAATGTTTAGTAGTATTGTTCTGCAAGGCTTTGTAGTATTACTCCCTACCCTTTCGTAGTATTACTCAGCAAGGCTGAAGTAGTAATACTACTTGCAGAGTAGTATTACTCTGCAAGGCTTCGAGTGTTACGGCGTCTTTTTTCGTAGTTTTATCATGCAAGGCTTTGTAGTATTACTCTGCGAGGCTTTGTAGTTATACTCCACAATGTTTAGTAGTATTACTCCACAATGTTCAGTAGTATTACTCTGCAAGGCTTTGTAGTATTACTCTACGAAGCTGTGTAGCATATTCCACAGGGCTTTTTAGTATTACTCCATTCTCTTTAGAACTATTACTCTGCAAGCCTTTGTAGTATTACTCTATAAGGCTTTGTTGCATATTCCACAAGGATTTGTAGTATTAATCCACGCTCTTTCATAGTATTACTTTGCAAGGCTTTGTAGTATTACTGCGCTATTTTTCGTAGTATTACGCTGCAAGGCTTTGTGGTATTACTCTGCGAGGATTTTTAGTATTACGACAAAAGATTTTGTAGTATTACGACAAAAGATTTTGTAGTATTACTCTGCGATGTTTTTTAGTATTACTGTCCTTTTTTTCGTAGTATTACTCAGCGAGTCACCGTCGAAATCATACCGTGAAACAGTTTCGTAATCCTTGTCCCCGCCAGGATGAAGGCGATGGTTGAAATCCCGCGCAGGCCGACCATGCAGGAGATCCAGGCCCGGAGAAAAAGCTCGTACACCGAGCTCGCGACCACCAAGAGGATCGGGACCAGCCTGCCGAACCTCGGAGAAGACCAGACCCTCACCCTGAAAAGAAACTCGCTGACCCGGATCCTGGTGCCCGACACTGGTGAGCGAGGAGTTGCCGGTTCTGTCATCTGTGATCGATTCATCTTCCTGTCTTCCTCCCGTCAGCGCTGAAGTCTCCTCAAAAGCCAGTGAAGGTTTTCCAACTCCCTGACTTCCCACCATCGCTGTCCTTCAGTTCAGTCCAGAACTACTACAGCGAGCTGATCCAGCTCTTGAGCAAGGCCATCCTGCTGTTCCAGAACGAGAATTCCACCCTCCTGGCGAGGTATTACGTCGACACGTCTGAAGAACCTTTTTCTTCTCCCGTCCAACGACCGCCTTCCCTCGTAGGTTCTATTATCTCCGCGGCTTCATCAACTCGCTGTGTCTGCGGCGTCTGGAGGCTCTCAGCGACTTCCAGACGCTCTACAAGACGGACTCGGCCATCTTCCCCACGCAGCTGGTCTCCTGGCTCGCCGACTCCCTGCAGCCGGACGAGAGGCAACAAGCCGACAAACTGCCCGAACTCAAGAGGCTCATCCTGAAGGTCACTTTTAATCTCTTAGTATTTTCTGTATCTCTTAATTAGGTAGGCGATGAGCAGGCGATGAACTTAGTTGGTTTTTGTTGGCGGATTACCATCTGGATCCACGGGGATTTTGAAGGATTCATCACTCTCTGAGAGATCCTGAGCTTCTTCTGTGCAACAGATTGCAATGAATCACAGTTTTAATGCTTACAAAAGGTGATAAATGAACCATATAAAATGTGAATGCTTGGCAGAGGTATGAGCTCGCTGAGTTCAGTTCAAAAATGTTTTAGGTACACACTACCATTTGAATAATTTCCCTGCTTAAACATCTTATAAAACATGGCAAATAAAAACAAATAGAATGTATTATTTCAGATTTTTAAATGTATTGTTAATTATGTAATAATTTAATTAAGTACTAAATTGTAAAATATGAGATAAATCCACTTTATTACTTTCTTTTTTAATTTTCACAAAATTGTCTTTGATGGGAAAAACTACTAGAAGATATATATATATATATATATATATATATATATATATATAAACTTGAACTATTTTTGAATAGTTGATGTTTAATATTGTTTTAAATGTAAAATGCAGTTTGCTCTCGCCGTTTTTAAGATCACCTCCCCTACCTTTATAAAGGGCTGGATATTTAGAGAATGCAGTATTTTGGTGTTTTTTGACTATATATATATATATATATATATATTCTAGTCCAACTTATTTGTTTTTTAATTAACAGATATAATGTGAAATTAAAATAAAACACGTCCTTTATATTACAAAACTTACTAAATTCACTGCGGCCCCGATGTGGCCCTTTTATTGTATTTATGTGGCCCCCATGAGGTCAAAGGTCATGTAGAAAGTAAAAAATGTATCTTGTTTATTTCAATGATTCATTACTAGTCCCTAAATTAACTTTTTTATAGATATTTAGCTCTACATTTTAGCTTATTTCGTGAATTTTATTACTGTATTTTATACTTTTCGCTCCTTTTATCTAATGCTCGACGGCCCCTCGCTTCACTGTGGCCCCTGAGGAAACGAAACTGCTTTAAAAAAAAAAAGTGTCCACTCGTGCCGAGTCATCGTCTCGACGTCACAGGTGAAGATAGAGAACGAGAAGTCGTCGGTGGAGCCCGACGACCACGTGAAGAAGTTCGAGCTCCCGAGGAAATGTCTTCACCGGGAGGAGTTTGTTCGCTGCGTCCAAGAGTGCGGGATCGTGAAGGACGTGGCGACCATCCATCGCCTGTTCGACGCTCTGACTCATGGTGAGAAGAACTGATCTGTCACTTCTTGTCTCTTTTACGTCAATATAACACATTTGATGGGTTTTATTATACATTACTTTAATAGTTAATTCATTTAATATCATTTCTATGGTGCTTTTATTATCATTAATTGACTGTTTTCCACTTTTATTTTAACAATTTTCCAATTTTTGGGGGAATTTCTTCCAAAAACATGTTCACATCCAATAACTTTTGGCCGTTAAATTTGCGGCACTTGGATCGTAGTCTAATGTGTTTTTTTTAATTAAATATATGATGGATAAGGAATAAAATAATTGCATGAAAGTCTCAAAAAAGGCAAATTCAACCATTTTTATCGCGAAAAGTTGAAATCAGGCAGACCCTGTGAACATATTTAAATGTTACGCAAATGTTGAAAATGTAACTTCCTGAAGTCCCAAAAATACAGAAAAATTTGAGCTTTTTTTTATATTGAAAAGTTGAAATAATGGCCAAAAATCAACATCTCTAAAAATGAAAAATGGTTAAAAAAAAAATCAAAATTCAATATCAGGCAGACCCTGTGAACATAAATGTATATTGCCCAGAAATAATTTCCTGAAGTCTCAAAAAAGGCAAAATTCAACCTTTTTTATTGCGGAAAGTTGAAATAATGGCCAAAAATCAATGTCTCTAAAAATGGGAAATGGTGTCAAAAAAAACAAATTTCAATATGAGGCAGACCCTGTGAACATATTTAAATGTTGCGCAAATGTTGAAACTGTAACTTCCTGAAGTCCCAAAAATACAGAAAAAATTGACCGTTTTTTCAATACGAAATGTAGAAATAATGGCCAAAAATAAACGTCTCTAAAAATGGTGTAAAACAAATACAAAGTTCAATATCAAGCAGACCCTGTGAACGTAAATAAATGTTGCCCATGAATAATTTCCTGAAGTTTAAAAAAAAAAGGGAAAATTCAACTTTTTTTATTGCGAAAAGTTGAAATAATGGCCAAAAATCAGCGTCTCTAAAAATGGAAAATGGTGTAAAAAAAACAACAAAGTTCAATATCAGGCAGACCCTGTGAATATATTTAAATGTTGCCCAAAAATAATGTTATTTCCTGGAGTCTCAAAAAAGGGAAATTTCATCCTTTTTTTTGCGAAAAGTTGAAATAATGGTCAAAAATCAACGTCTCTAAAAATGGTGTCAAAACAACAAAGTTCAATATCAGGCAGACCCTGTGAACATGTTTAAATGTTGCCCAAAAATAATGTTATTTCCTGGAGTCTCAAAAAAGGGAAAATTCAACTTTTTTTTTATTACGGAAAAGTTGAAATAATGCTCAAAAAGAGTCATCACTAAAAATGGGAAATGGTTTCAAAAGAACAAAGTTTGATATCAGGCAGACCCTGTGAACATATTTAAATGTTGCGCAAATGTTGAAAATGTAACTTCCTGAAGTCCCAAAAATACAGAAAGATTTGACCTTTTTTTTATTATGAAAAGTTGAAATAATGGCCAAAAATCAACATCTCTAAAAATGGAAAATGGTATCAAAAAAAAAGTTCAATATCAGGCTGACCCTGTAAAAATAAATGTATATTGCCAAAAAAAAGTAATTTCCTGAAGTCTCAAAAAAGGGAAAATTCAACTTTTTTTTATTACGGAAAAGTTGAAATAATGGTCAAAATTAGTCATCACTAAAAATGGGAAATGGTTTCAAAAGACCAAAGTTTGATATCAGGCAGACCCTGTGAACATATTTAAATGTTGTGCAAATGTTGAAAATGTAATTTTCTAAAGCCTCAAAAATACAGAAAAATTTGACCTTTTTTTCATTTTTTTCATTTCAGAAAAAAAAGTTTTTTTTTTTTTTTTTCAATGAATGACCAAAATCAAACATCCAGTAAACGAGTATAAAAAAAAAGTTTGAAGCCACGCAGTTGATTCTCGACCTCGCAAATTGAGTTTGAGAACTGAACCTGACCTGACACCAAGAGAAAAACAAGACGCCAAATATATCCGATAAAGTCGCTCAAAGGAGGGGAAACTAAACGTGACAAATTGGGAGCAAATGCATGAATTAGACAAAACATCTTTGAAGAGAAACATGAGCGGGAAGCGGATCTCATGTGACGAGGGGCGAAAAAAGGATCGAGGCTCTTTTTATTGCGAGTTCATCATGTTTACTTGTCAGTGAAGCGTCTCAGAGCGAATCGATTACCATGTTTTTTTTGGTCACGGATAACGAGAAAAACACTTCAAATCCTTCTGTGTTTTTTTTGGGTCCGGCCACGGCAGGACAGTCGAAGCTGGTGGAGCCGGAGCTCTTCAGACGCTTCTACACCTTCTGGAAGGCGACGGAGTCGGAGGCGCAGGACTTCAACCTGCCCTGCGAGGTCATCGAGCACCTGGACAACAGCGAGTGCGTCTACAAGCTCTCGTCCTGGGTCAAGACGTCTCACGGCGTCGGCAAGATCGCCATGACCCAGAAGCGCCTCTTCCTGCTCACGGAGGGGAAACCAGGTTATCTGGAGATCACCAAGTTCCGAGATATGCAAGTAAGAAGCAACAAACCCCTGTTGCTTTTTTTTTTAAATTGATGACTGGGCTCTTTTTTCCTTCAGGAGGTAAAGATCGCTTCATTTCCCTTCCTGCTGGTTCGAATCCCGTCACTCCGTATCCTGACGGCCGGTCGCCTATTTGAGGCCAACTTGAAGGATGAAACTGAACTCTGGGATCTTTTGATAAAAGAGATGTGGGCGGGACGCAAGATGGCCGACCAACACAAGGTAAGACACGACGTCCCTTTTTAACCATCACTTGCAGATAACAAATAAAAAATTTCACGACACATGACACCGATAAATGAGAACATAACATACATCACGTGCATATAACAGATAAAATGTTCACGACACATGACACCCATAAATGAGAACATGACATGCATCCCCTGCATATGACGAATAAAATATTCACGACACATGACACCCATAAATGAGAAGATGACATACATCACCTGCAGATAACAAATAAAATACTCATGACACCCATAAATGAGAACATGATATACATCACCTGCATATAACAGATAAAATGTTCACGACACATGACACCCATAAATGAGAAGATGACATGCATCCCCTGCATATGACGAATAAAATATTCACGACACATGACACCCATAGATGAGAACATGACATACATCACCTGCAGATAACAAATAAAATACTCATGACACCCATAAATGAGAACATGATATACATCACCTGCATATAACAGATAAAATGTTCACGATACATGACACCCATAGATGAGAACATGACATGCATCACCTGCATATAACAGATAAAATGTTCACGACACATGACACCCATATATGAGAACATGACATACATCACCTGCAGATAACAAATAAAATACTCATGACACCCATAAATGAGAACATGATATACATCACCTGCATATAACAGATAAAATGTTCACGACACATGACACCCATAGATGAGAACATGACATGCATCACCTGCATATAACGGATAAAATGTTCACGACACATGACACCCATAGATGAGAACATGACATACATCACCTGCAGATAACAAATAAAATACTCATGACACCCATAAATGAGAACATGATATACATCACCTGCATATAACAGATAAAATATTCATGACACATGACACCCATGAATGAGAACATGACATACATCACCTGCATATAACAGATAAAATGTTCATGACACATGACACCCATAAATGAGAACATGACATACATCACCTGCAGATAACAAATAAAATACTCATGACACCCATAAATGAGAACATGATATACATCACCTGCATATAACAGATAAAATGTTCACGACACATGACACCCATAGATGAGAACATGACATGCATCACCTGCATATAACGGATAAAATGTTCACGACACATGACACCCATAGATGAGAACATGACATACATCACCTGCAGATAACAAATAAAATACTCATGACACCCATAAATGAGAACATGATATACATCACCTGCATATAACAGATAAAATATTCATGACACATGACACCCATGAATGAGAACATGACATACATCACCTGCATATAACAGATAAAATGTTCATGACACATGACACCCATAAATGAGAACATGACATACATCACCTGCAGATAACAAATAAAATACTCATGACACCCATAAATGAGAAGATGATATACATCACCTGCATATAACAGATAAAATGTTCATGACACATGACACCCATAAATGAGAACATGACATACATCACCTGCAGATAACAAATAAAATACTCATGACACCCATAAATGAGAACATGATATACATCACCTGCATATAACAGATAAAATATGCATGACACATGACACCCATGAATGAGAACATGATATACATCACCTGCATATAACAGATAAAATATGCATGACACATGACACCCATGAATGAGAACATGATCAGGTCTGATCGTTTCTGGGGTTGTTTTTAAAAAAAAATTCCAGGACCCTCAGTACGTGACTCAGGCGCTCACGAATGTCCTCTTGATGGACGCCGTCACGGGTTCTCTGCAGAACTCGAGGTCCATCAGCACCGCCTCCAAGCTGTCATACTTGCACACCGTTAAACACGAAGGTCAGTTGACGCCTTCGGGGGCCACGGTACATGTGTGACCATTGTAGGGGCCGTCCTTCCAAATGACAGATGGAACATTGGAGGAAAAAATACCATGATATCATGGGAGAATTTTGCAAAAAAAAACAATGTATTTGTCATTAAAAATAACATTTTGTTTTTGTTCT
Organism: Callionymus lyra; assembly: GCF_982586985.1. Lineage (NCBI taxonomy): Eukaryota > Metazoa > Chordata > Actinopteri > Syngnathiformes > Callionymidae > Callionymus > Callionymus lyra. Next base: position 15,379,263 of record NC_141834.1, read on the forward strand.
ATATATATTTAATTTAGAGATATTGTATATATTTCTAGGGATTGTAAATGTGTCATAAATCCACTTTTCTTTCATTTTAAGCAACATGAATACTTCAAAGATCATACATTTGTAAATATGCGTTTAAATATTTGTCATGGGAAAAGGAGCAGAATTGTTATTAACAAAAGTGATGAATAACATTAATAAATTTCACCAAAGGAACATTATAGAAGAAAGCACTACACAATACATCCTACATGACATCCATAAATGAGCACATGACGCACATCATTTTCACATAAATTGAAACTCATTAATGAGCAAATAAAAAGCATCATTTTCAAATGATACATAAAATGTTCACATGACACCCATGCATGAGAACATGATATACATCACTTGCAGATAACAAATAAAATGTTCACGACACATGACACCCATAAATGAGAAGATGACATACATCACTTGCAGATAACAAATAAAACAATTTCACGACACATGACACCCATAAATGAGAAGATGACATACATCACTTGCAGATAACAAATAAAACAATTTCACGACACATGACACCGATTAATGAGAACATGACATACATCACCTGCAGATAACAAATAAAATACTCATGACACCCATAAATGAGAAAATGATATACATCACCTGCATATAACAGATCAAATATTCATGACACATGACACCCATGAATGAGAAGATGACATACATCACCTGCAGATAACAAATAAAATACTCATGACACCCATGAATGAGAACATGACATACATCACCTGCATATAACAGATAAAATATTCATGACACATGACACCCATGAATGAGAACATGACATGCATCACCTGCAGATAACAAATAAAATGTTCACGACACATGACACCCATGAATGAGAACATGACATACATCACCTGCAGATAACAAATAAAATATTCATGACACCCATAAATGAGAACATGACATACATCACCTGCATATAACAGATAAAATATTCACGACACATAACACCCATAAATGAGAACATGACATACATCACTTGCAGATAACAAATAAAATGTTCACGACACATGACACCCATAAATGAGAAGATGACATACATCACTTGCAGATAACAAATAAAACAATTTCACGACACATGACACCCATAAATGAGAAGATGACATACATCACTTGCAGATAACAAATAAAACAATTTCACGGCACATGACACCGATTAATGAGAACATGACATACATCACCTGCAGATAACAAATAAAATACTCATGACACCCATAAATGAGAACATGATATACATCACCTGCATATAACAGATCAAATATTCATGACACATGACACCCATGAATGAGAAGATGACATACATCACCTGCAGATAACAAATAAAATACTCATGACACCCATGAATGAGAACATGACATACATCACCTGCATATAACAGATAAAATATTCATGACACATGACACCCATGAATGAGAACATGACATGCATCACCTGCAGATAACAAATAAAATGTTCACGACACATGACACCCATGAATGAGAACATGACATACATCACCTGCAGATAACAAATAAAATATTCATGACACCCATAAATGAGAACATGACATACATCACCTGCATATAACAGATAAAATATTCACGACACATAACACCCATGCATGAGAACATGAGATACATCACTTGCAGATAACAAATAAAATGTTCACGACACATGACACCCATAAATGAGAAGATGACATACATCACTTGCAGATAACAAATAAAACAATTTCACGACACATGACACCGATAAATGAGAACATGACATACATCACCTGCAGATAACAAATAAAATACTCATGACACCCATAAATGAGAACATGATATACATCACCTGCATATAACAAATAAAATACTCATGACACCCATAAATGAGAACATGATATACATCACCTGCAGATAACAAATAAAATACTCATGACACCCATAAATGAGAACATGATATACATCACCTGCATATAACAGATAAAATATTCATGACACATGACACCCATGAATGAGAACATGATATACATCACCTGCATATAACAGATAAAATATTCATGACACCCATGAATGAGAACATGATATACATCACCTGCATATAACAGATAACATATTCATGACACATGACATCCATGAATGAGAGCATGACATACATCACCTGCATATAATAAATAAAATATTCATGACACATGACACCCATAAATGAGAAGATGACATACATCACCTGCATATAACAGATAAAATGTTCATGACACCCATAAATGAGAACATGACATACATCACCTGCATATAATAAATAAAAGTTCACGACACATGACACCCATAAATGAGAAGATGACATACATCACCTGCATATAACAGATACAATGTTCATGACACCCATGAATGAGAACATGACATACATCACCTGCATATAACAGATAAAATATTCATGACACATGACACCCATGAATGAGAACATGACATGCATCACCTGCAGATAACAAATAAAATGTTCACGACACATGACACCCATGAATGAGAACATGACATACATCACCTGCAGATAACAAATAAAATATTCATGACACCCATAAATGAGAACATGACATACATCACCTGCATATAACAGATAAAATATTCACGACACATAACACCCATAAATGAGAACATGACATACATCACTTGCAGATAACAAATAAAATGTTCACGACACATGACACCCATAAATGAGAAGATGACATACATCACTTGCAGATAACAAATAAAACAATTTCACGACACATGACACCGATAAATGAGAACATGACATACATCACCTGCAGATAACAAATAAAATACTCATGACACCCATAAATGAGAACATGATATACATCACCTGCATATAACAAATAAAATACTCATGACACCCATAAATGAGAACATGATATACATCACCTGCAGATAACAAATAAAATACTCATGACACCCATAAATGAGAACATGATATACATCACCTGCATATAACAGATACAATATTCATGACACATGACACCCATGAATGAGAACATGATATACATCACCTGCATATAACAGATAAAATATTCATGACACCCATGAATGAGAACATGATATACATCACCTGCATATAACAGATAACATATTCATGACACATGACACCCATGAATGAGAACATGACATACATCACCTGCATATAATAAATAAAATATTCATGACACATGACACCCATAAATGAGAAGATGACATACATCACCTGCATATAACAGATAAAATGTTCATGACACCCATAAATGAGAACATGACATACATCACCTGCATATAATAAATAAAAGTTCATGACACATGACACCCATAAATGAGAAGATGACATACATCACCTGCATATAACAGATACAATGTTCACGACACATGACACCCATAAATGAGAACATGACATACATCACCTGCATATAATAAATAAAAGTTCACGACACACGACACCCATAAATGAGAACATGACATGCATCACCTGCATATAACAGATAAAATGTTCACGACACATGACACCCATAAATGAGAAGATGACATACATCACCTGTATATAACAGATAAAATGTTCACGACACATGACACCCATAAATGAGAACATGACATACATCACCTGCATATAATAAATAAAAGTTCACGAAACATGACACCCATGATTGAGAAGATGAAATTCATCACCTGCATATAACAGATAAAATATTTACGACACATTACACATTATAAATGAGAACATGACATACATGACCTATATATAACATATAAAATATTCGCGACACAATACACCCATAAATGATAACATGACATACATTACTTACTTACATCACATGCATATAACAAATATTCAGGACTCATGACATACATGAATGAGAACATGACATGCATCACCTGCATATGACGAATAAAATGTTCACAATAAATGAGAAGATGACATACATCCCCTACATATAATAAAATAAATATTCACGACACATGACACCCATAAATGAGAACATGACATACATCACATAACACTAACCATGTTCACAACACATGGCAACCATGAACACGCACATGACTTATAAAGTTCACATGGTATAAATACATTCACATTACAAAATTAATATAATTTTAGGTGTGAGGTAAATAGCACTGATCTTTTTCTATCTAAAAACACAATCATTTTTTATACAGTTGAAAACGTTTTGATTTCAGTTTTGAATAACGGCTCGCTAGAGTTAAAAATGTTTTGCTGTGGGTGGAAATTCTACGATTGTCTTTGTAGCAAAAATTGGTTTGAAGCAAGAATCAGTTTATTTCGAAATGTACATTTGAAACTGAAACTGATTCAAGGATGAAATGAGATCGAAACAAATCACTTTCATCAGAGAAAAAAATGTGTTTTTGCGAAAAGGATGTCGAAATCCTGATGGGAAACACGGACGTAGAGGAAGGTGGAAAACTCCAAAGAGGAAGCAGGAGTTTATGAAATGTCTGGTTTATTTGTAGCTTAACTTGCGATTGTTTCCGTCACCAGCGCCCATGATGATGCCTAAGACTACCTCGGACACTCTGAAGCACAAGATCAACCCGTCTTTGGACCTGGCAGAACCACAGACTGTGCATCTGTTGCTCTACACTCCAGGTACCAGTGCATGGATGTAAACGGTCCAATTAGAAACATGCATAACGAAATAAAGTGGATTTATTATCTTGTGTATTCTGCACATTACATGCTACAAATCAAACAAAGGGAAACTTTCCAGCCTTCTTCGTAAACATCACGACATGGATGTTAATCATGGAATCACATGACTTGTTTATTTAGTTTCTCTTATGCAGGAACCAAAAACAAAACACGTTTTCTCTATCTAGGTCAGTTGACTTGCCTCGACTCGGATGTGGCGATGAACCCGAGGTTGTGGGTCGCTCTGAGCGGAGGTCAGGTGGTCGTGTTCGACGCCGCCTGCTGGTCCAAGCTGCAGGACGGCATCCAGGTCGGAGAGTCGCAGCTGGTGAGGGACAATTTTCGGTTTATTTTTTTTTAAACTTTTTTATTTGGTCAATCATTTCAATTTTTTGAGAGGGTAAACCTTACCATGGATGAATGCATTTGAATTAAATTACACAAGGGCTAAATATCCATAAGTAAAAAATAGTATTGAGCTCCTGCGAAAATATAAAGCTAAACAAAATGCTACAAATAGTTAGCATAATAGCATAAAAATAATCGTTTTCAAACTAAGATTTTCGTCATTAACCACCCACTGTTTCTCATCATTCATCTTTAATCAAATTCACTTCCCTCTTCCTTCATGTTTATTTTCTTCTTTTTAAAAATGTTTTTGTATGGTTGCAGGAATCAATTAGCTTTGTTTGCTAGCTTAGCGTGATCACTGTGTTCTTGCTAGTAGAATATATCAACATGCTAACTAGCATTGTTGTAAAAAAAAAAAAAAAGGTGTCCCTAAACCTTATAACAACCTATCTGTTGTTATAATCTTTATAGTTTAATTTCTACAACAATATATTGTGACATATCGTGATACTGTAGTAACAAGGATATATTTGTAGTATTGTCGAGTACTTGACTCTGGTGTTCTAGTATTTACAGACCACATGACTCTTGACGAAGTCGTAACTTCTTTCATTTGTTTCAAAACCAAAATATGTCCAAACATCAGCTTTAAAAGTATCCTGTATCCTCTCATCCTCAGTTCAAGCCAGGATCTTACAGGATTTCAATGTTCCTTTAGCTGCGGAGGACTTAATGTCTGTGGCCATCTAGTGGCCGGAGGTTTTATTGCAGCCCAAGAATGAAAACGCTGGGAATATTTGCATGTGAATTTTGAAAATTAAAAGTAGAATTATTTTCATTTTATCCACACTTTATCGAAATATAAACCATAGAAACTATGGTAATACATTTATTCGAAATGTTCTAACATTCATAAAAAGAAAAGCTGTAAATAGAAAGTGTTAAATATCTTATGTGTTGAGCAGTGGTAAGATTAAGCTCAAAAAACACTGCCCAACATTATTAAATCATGAACTTGATATAAGAAATGTTACTTTTATTTTGAAGGATCATATAGTAGGGCATAATTCTAACATGAATAAAGTGATTTTTTATTTTTTTATATCACATCTGAATTAATATTTGGTCCTAATTCTATATTTCAGACTAAAAAGTGTTGATTTATATTTATCGTAACATTTAAAACATTCATTCTGTTATTCATAAAACGTGTTTTATGCTTTTAAATGTATACAATCAAAGACATTCTTCAATCATAAAAGTTTCAGTAAAAATAAAAAAGTGCATAATCGTCATAGAATGTCTCTTTATAAATAAGTGAACGTGTTTGCCTGAATGCAGAACTGCATGCTGGGACTGGTCCAGAGTCAGGTGTGGATCGGCTCCCAGGACTCCGTCATCTACATCATCGACACCCACAGCATGTCCTGCAACAAGCAGCTGACCGAGCACCGACAGGAAGTGACCGGGCTCACCGTGGACGGCGCGGATCTGCTCAGGTAGATTTTCTTTTTGAAATACGCATTAAAAGATCGTCTTCTTCTTCTAAAAAAAAAAAGCGTCTCTCCATTCCAGTCCACAGATCTTCTCCTGCAGCGGCGACGGCACCATCCTGCAGTGGGACTCGTCCAGCCTGGAGGTGAAGCAGCAGTTTCAACTCAGCTGTGACCGGCTGACGTCCGTGCAGATCCACGAGGGGTCGCTGTGGTGCTGTAAGAGCTTTGAGACGTAATCTTGAATCATCAGAGAAGGAACCTTCTGCAGTTTGTGAACTCTTAAAGATTAGTTTCCTGTCCGATTCAGGAACTGAAACTCCTTCATTTGTTGTGGATATTTAACTACATTTTGTTGTTAATAACGATCTTATCCTTGTATTTTCACACAAGGTTGTGGCGACAGCATTTTGGAGCTGAAGAAAAATGGAACTCCTCGCCGACGGATGGTTCCTCCTGATCTTCTCCGGAGCACGCTGAGGAGCTTCACTAGCTTCATCGTCTTCCCAGAGGTAATGATACTTTGAAAAAAATATAACTGTTTTTTATTTTTTCGTGCCTCCCATTATAAAAGCATGTGAATAAAATTGGTTTTATTCCGACTTGTTGGTGTAAGTTGATCTATTTTAATGCAAAAGTCTCTACTCCGTCCTGCAGGGGGCGACAAATCGTAGCTCACGGTTTGTTTAAAACATATTTTGTATGTTTACAAATGTTGGTGTAATTCGTGACACCAGACAATAATAATTTTTATAGGCTACGAATTTTTAAAAATTGTTCGATTATTTTGTTATTATGTCTTTTAAAAAAAATGCAATTTATTAAATGATTAGCTTGGTTACTGTGTTCTTGCTATTCATTTTATTTTATAATTGTTTCTATTAAAAAGAAACAATTCAACCTTTTAATATGAAATGTATTGAATTCAATTATTCAAAATATTTCCTTTTTACTTATTCATTAATATTAATATTATTTATTTATCTGTATCTATTAAAAAAAACAAAAAACATTTCAATCAAAAAAATGTTTGCTCTGATATATTTTCACAATTTAATCTTAAGTTCTTAAACCCTATTTAAGGATATGCAATTATTAGTCTTTTATTTTATAATTACTTTAAGCATTATTCGTTTGCAACCTCTAAAAAATTATCTTTTAAGATAATTATCCTTCAAAATAACAGAAAAATGAATGTATTAAATGATTTACTTAAACCAAACGTCTTTTTTTATTTAACATATTGACACATTCCTGCACTAAAGACTGAGCATTAATACGTAATGTTTACCGAGAACATTTGTGTTTTTTTTTTTAGAGAGGTCAGCTGTGGACCGGATCCGTCGACTCACACGAGCTCTGTCTCTGGCACACGACCGGCAGCAAACAATGCTTCAAAAAAATCTCCCTCGCCGGAATCTCTGGAGTCACTTGTATGATCCGAGTCAAAGACCAGGTTTGTCGAAAGAAAGTCGAAGTCGTTCCCTCGTGTTGTTCCATCACGTTCTCAACGCTTTCGCTCCCCTTCAGATCTGGGTCGGGTGTCGCGGCGGTCCGGACTGTCCGCAAAGAAGTCAGGTTATGGTGCTGGATCCTGAATCCCACACGGTGGCCAAAGAACTCCAGGCGCACTCGGACAGCATCCAGACCCTCTGTTCTGCAGAGGACCGCTACGTGTTGAGCGGTTCTGCAAGACGGGATGGTAAGATCGCCATCTGGAAAGTAGAGTAAAAGTTTGACCAAAAAACAATCATTATTTGACTACCTAAGACTTTTTAATTCTACTGAAACGTTACAAAGTATTTCCACATGCTGCTGAAAGTATTTAAACGTATGTGTTTTGAGCCTTTATTTGTAAGACGTCTGTGACCTCCCTTTAAACACTATGTTTTAGTCATAAACTTGCACATCTGTTACAAGTATGAAACGATGTTTAACTGTTACCAATGTGTATCTTCTACTGGAAAAAAAACAACTTCTTTTACGGTCTGTTCCTTGTGTTACCTCGTTCTAGTGATTTCTTAAAGATGTGAAATGACCTTGTTGATCACATGCTTTTATTTGGAAAAAAATAAATAAAAATACACCATAATAAATGTTATATTATATGTATTGTGTTTGTGATGATTTGTTTCAATTCTCAAGTTCATTCATTTCTCCAATGGTTGTTTGAGTTTTCTACATAATTAAGTTCATTTTTTAATTAAATAAAGAATAACTGTATTAGTAAATATACATGTTGATTTATAATTATTTAAATAATTAATATATCATCCTAACATGTATTTTAAAGCATTTTATATGGAACAAAACGTAGTTTAATCTCATCAAAATAATTCATTAATTGTAAGTCAATTGCGTATAACATGGCTGACGATATAAAAATAAAATAAAATGTATTTACGCTACAATTTTTTTTTCCGTTTATTCTGGCAAACCGTGAAATACTTTTAGTTTTATACGAACTACAATCAAGCTATTAGCGTTTATCTTTCAATATAACCTGCTATTTTTCAACGAGCGAGCAATTCTGCGAAACAACGTCCTTCGTAAATCTTCGTAGCAAATCGGTCGCGTCCGCCTGCGTCAATAGTAGTAGGTCACGTGACTCTGTGACGTTCGTCGCGTACCTCTACGTCATCTGTCCGCGACTTCCCGTGTAGCGACGCACACGCGTGAACCGGTCTAAATAAGGTAGGATTTTTAATGGAAATGGACTCTTATTTCATCCATAACCTCTTTCATGCATTGTCTTATTCATTAAAGTGAAATGATATGGAAGCGTTTCGATTCTGCAGCGATTTAATGCCGCAGAGCCGACAAGGTCAAGAGAATTAGAAAGGGCAGCATTTCTACCTCAACCCTGGGTTAGAAAAGCAGTTTAGAACACTCACAATTGTTGTTTACCTTTAAATGTAGTGCTTGCTCATAATACATGTTGTCGTTTTAATGAAAACACCCTAAAATACACGACATTCCTCTGCGCTGCACAATGACATTTGACTGTAAACGATGCCAAGCAAATATATACACAAATACATTTAACTATAGACAATGACATTTTACAATACACAACGGGAATTCAACTGTAAGGAAATGACAACTTTACTGTAAACGCAACTACATGTACAAAATGACGTGTAAATAGTTATTTCTGTTCATTTGTTGTACATCCGTTATTATACCTAGAGAGAGGGAGAGAGAGAATCATGTAAATCGTTGTTTTTGTTTATTTGTTGTACATAGTTATTTATATCTAGAGAGAATCTTGTTGTGTATAGTTGAATGTTCTTGTTTATAGTTCAATCTAATTGTATGTAGTTAAATGTTGTTGTGTATAGTTGAATATTCGTGTTTATACTTCAATATAATTGTATGTAGTTAAATGTTGTTTTGTATAGTTGAATGTTGTTGTGTATAGTTCAATATAATTGTATGTAGTTAAATGTTGTCGTGTATAGTTGAGTGTTCTCGATTATTGTTCAATATAATTGTATGTAGTGAAATACTGTTGTGTATAGTTCAATATTCGTGTTTATAGTTCAATATAATTGTATGTAGTTAAATGTTGTTGTGTATAGTTGATTGTTCTTGATTATAGTTCGATATAATTGTATGTAGTGAAATACTGTTGTGTATAGTTGAATGTTGTTGTGTATAGTTCAATATAATTGGATGTAGTTAAATGTTGTGAATAGTGGGCACCTGTGTTGTACAGTATATAGTAAATTGTAATTGTGTATACTGTATAGTTAGTTTTTGTTTTTTACAGTAAACTGTCGATGTGTATAGTACAACACAACTGTGTTATTGTTGAGTATTTCTTACACCCTGTTTTGAACATGTTTTCTTCATTAAAAGTAATTATTCTCTAAATGATTGGACTAAAAGCTGCACTGTATCCACAGAGAGGACATGGTGTTGTGATGAGGCCAGTTGAAGTTTGAGGACCACACCTCAACCTTGTCCCCGCTGCAGCCTCTCCCCCTCGAGCACCATGGCCAGCCGACTGTTGGCCAGGTATGGTCGCCTCCTTCGCCAGAGCTCCGTATCGGCGCCACCTGCCCATCTTCACGCTCCTCCACCTGAGCTGATGTCCTCCTCGTGGCGGCCTTATGTGTCTGCCAGGTTGATCTCCAAGAGTCCCTTCAACATCAGTAACAAGCCTAACGTCTCCAATCACCTCGCCCCTCTTCTGGAGAAGAAAAATGGCGTAGCAGTTACAGAGGAGGACGTTCTGAAGAAAATCATGGACTGGAGTGAGCGAAAAGGAAACGCTGACGAAGGAGCAAACATAATAATTGACATGGCCAAGCTGATGTCGAGCAAAGACAATAGTTCTCTCATGGAGGACCCTCATCTAAATGACCTGATGACCTTTGTTTGGACGCAGGTGATGAATTGATTTACTTTTTGTTTCTTTTAGTTTAGTTGAACTTTTTTCTATCGATGGAATTTGACACTCGACGGAAAATCTTTAATATTTGCAGAATTATTGAAGTTAAAATTAAATAAATATCGCTTAGATCTGTGCAAGAAACTTTATGATATTTTGATACTGTAAGAACAAGTATATAATCTTAGTATTGTCGAGTACTTGACTCTGGTGTTGCAGAATTTACAGACCATGTGACTCTTGACGAAGCCTATACTGCTTTCATTTGTTTTAAAACCAAAATATGTCCAAACATATTGTAGTCACTGTATCCTCTCGTCGTCGGTCATTTATTTTTGCTTGAGCGTCGGAGGACCTAATGACTGCTGCCATCTAGTGGCCGGAAGTTTAATTGCAACACAATAATGAACAAACGTAAATATTTGCTTGTTAATTGTGGAAAAAAACTAGTTATTTTTTATATATAGCTTTATTTAAATGTATTTAAAAGCCGCTGGAGTCGACGGTATCCTCTCGTCCTCAGTCATCGCCAGGAGCTCGTAGGATTTTTTCTGTTCCATTAGCTGCGGAGGACATAATGACTGCTGCCACCTAGCGTCCAGAAGTTGCAATATATTCCTCTTTTTTTTAGAATCTTTGCATGTAATTTTAAATATTTTATTTTATTGTATTATTTTTTAATCGTCTTGCGTACTAAACATATTGATAAACAATAGAATACCTATGATAAAAATAAAACCTGAAAATCCCCAAAAATGAAACATTTGTATTTCTATTCAATAGAAACAATGCTTTTAATTATCAATACAGTATCCCCGCGAAATATACAACGATGCCAGCGAATAAACGTGTACTTGGCGTAACTGACGGGGCTGTACTTCAAAGTAAAAGCTTCCTTTTTATTCCAACCATGGTATTGAAAAGTGTCAAAGTACAACCCTAATATCTGTGTATTTATGTTTTTTGTATTTTTTATGAGTTTTTATCCTCACATGTTAATATTAAAAGAAAAATATCTATTTACTAAATCATCCTTAACTTTAAGTCACATGACATTTATTTTGTCTTCTCTCTTCCAGGCCGAGACAGTCAGCAACTACAATCTGATGCACCTTCTGGCAAAGCTCATGGTCCTCAAGTTGCCCAAAAAAACCTACCTCGTGAAGAGGGTGCAGGGCGTGGTCCTGAAGCGGATCCGTACCTTCAAGTACAACCAGCTGACCTTCCTGTTCATCATTCACAACAAGGAGGAGAACCTGGCGTTCGTGCAGCAGGTCATGGAACAGCTGGAGAGACGCTGGCTGGAGATCTCAGATGCCAAATCCATCATAAGGTTGACCCCCAGAGTAAACGAGTTTTCGCCTAAAATGGCGAAACAACTGGAGGACAAGGTAGGAGCTTCTTAGTCCACTTCCTCGTCTATATTTAAACATTTGAGAACTCGAAAATATAACTCAAATTTATATTTATTTTGAATATTTATGGTGATGAAAGGGTTTTTAAATGTTGGAAAAATCCAGTGATGCAAATAAAATGAAGAATTTATATTTGATGAAAATCACAAATATGGGTCGAGGTCTCAGAATACGATGAATCGTATGAGTCTTGGTTAAGATCAACCAAAGTTTACAGAACAGGAAACAAAATGGAACGTCTCAGTTTCTGTGTCTGACAAAGAGTTTTTAAACTAAAAACATGGTGATGGCTGCAGTTTTTCTGTCATACAGTTGGTAAATCAAGTTGGGTTTTTTTTTTCAGGCCTTTTTTAACAAGTTACAGTTAGTTTAATCCATCATTTAGAAAACAAAAGGTTCAATTTATCTGTTGCATGAACACGAGCAATAGTAAAAAAGAAAATAATGTAGGAAGATGATGGACGCTTACCAAAAAGTTACCAAAATTAAAAAGAATCTGAACGTTATTTTTTCTTATATTGTGTTACGTATATGAATACTTTCTTTTTCACTCATGCTTTTGCTTTAAAATGTTTCTTCTATATAAATGTTGAATATTTAATATATAATAAAATTGAGTCTAATTTGCTGATGTGTTAATACCACTGATTGTTTCCAAATATTCCTTCTCTAAATATCCTGGAAGATTTCTTGTATTTTGTTAACATCTTAATGTATATTACAAAGAGAAATATGGCGAAATATGTTGTCTTTTCCCCTAATATCGTATAGCTCTATTTACTCATTTGTGGTCAAATCTTGTTGTTTTCTGAACGTGCCCAGAAGGTCTTTTAGGTGTCTAAGAAAATATTGATTTTAACGATGTACATCGCAATATTTTTTTTATTCCCGATACTGTATCGATATTAACTACCACTACCATCAATATTTAAAAAAAAATTGATAAATAAATGTAATATTTCAATAGTGGATGTACTGTATAAAGCATATCAGTGTATTATTATTTTACAATAAACACCAAAATATTCACAGCATTAATTCACTTCTGTGGCGCAATTAAACCTCCGACCACTAGTTGGCAACATTCGTCATTTCCTCGGTGCCAAAGTAAACGACAACAACCGTCTAAATGGCAGCAATGAGTTAAAAAACAAAGAATACACCAGCTCCAGCAGCTTTTAAAGCTGATGTTGGAACATATTTTTAAAGTTAAATGAAACGCTGACAGACGCTGGATACTGCATGTTGCTCCAGTTTGTTTGAGACTAAGAAGAACCTCATTGTTAATATAAGTTGACATTTTTTGTGAATATTTTCCGACAAAAACGTTCCTACAAGCACTTTCACGTTTGATTAGAGAAAGTATTTGCTCGTTTCTCTGTTGTAAAAACCAGAATAAGTATCACAATATATCAAAATGTATCGTATTGTCACACATGCCCAGTGTCCTCACAGTTCCTCTGCTCCTCGTAGGTGTTCCAGCTCGCAGAGGGCTTCTCCACGGAGGACATCCAAAGCCTGTTGGTCGCTCTGGCGGAAGCCAACCAGAGGTCGATCCCCCTCCTCGGAGCTCTGTCCCACATGCTGTTCCTGAAGCCCACGCCGGAGTTCGACTGCCAGACCATCATGAACGTGTTCTACGCTTACGGTAACGACACCACGCATAAGAGAGGAATGGCTTGAAGAGAGAAAACGTTGGGAGTTGCTCATAAAAATCGACAAAACCAGGAGTCGAAATATGAAAATACCACGAAAATCCAATATACTACAAAATGTAGTGTAATGTATTATTTTATTTCTTGGGCTTTCAAATCTTATTTTATTTTGTATAATATACCTTTCTTTATTTAATTAAGTGTGAATATGTAACATAATTCTTGTTTTAATTTATTTACAGCATGCAAGTATTCACAGCGTTGTTACATGTTTATGTTGCAATTAAACCTCTGGCCGCTAGATGGCATCAGTCATTTCGTGCTCTGCCGTCGACTGAGCGCAAGAGGATACCGTCGACTCCAGCTGCCTTTAAATTCACTGAAATGTACTCCAGTGAAATGGTTTTCGTAAATTTACTTATAATGACGTAATTATAGTCGCATATTTTTAATTTTTTTTCTTCAACTGTTGTTTATATATGTTAATTGTTGGTGTTTAAAAAAAACACCTGTGGACTAGTTTCAAATAAGAAGTACAAATGTCAGTTAAATGTGATTGACATATCCAAAAATATCAAATGAAAAGCTTACTAAATGTTTTTTTTAGGGCATTAATTAATTGGCTGAGATTAAAGTAAGAAGGAGGTTTTAAGTGATCAATTAAAAACAGAATCGATGATTAAATTGAAATCACCAGAATTAAATGATTTTAAACCCGAGGTCTCATCATATTCTCTTAAGATCGAGGGACTCCAATTTAGTTCAACGACGCCTAAAGAATAAAAAAACATCAAATCAAATGTTTTAGTTCCTACAGCTTTGGTTCTATACAGATGGAACCGGTTTTCAAAATAAAATGAACCATAAAGTTTGACAAAAACGGGCAAAATTCAAAGTGAAACCAAACAAAAATCCATCAAACATTAAACAACAAAATGTAAATAAATCTCTCGGGGTAATTCAGAAAAAATAATTACTAGCCATCGTGTTGTCTCTGGGTCAAGTTGACCCGAAGGCCTGAAAACAAATGTGTTTGTGGAATCCCCTGTGTTGTCTCTGGGTCAAGGTGACATAAAGGCCCAAAAAACAAATGTGTTTGCAGTATCTCCCGTGATATCTCGGGGTCAAGGTGACCCGAAGGGCTAGAAACAAAAGTGTTTGCGTTATCCCTTGTGTTATCTCAGGGTCAAGGTGACCCGAAGGCCCAGAAACAAATGTGTTTGCGGTATCCCTCCTGTTATCTCAGGGTCACCTTGACCCAGAGACGACACGAGTCCATCTTTAAAATTAGTTTTTTTTCAATAAAATTGAAAGGGCAACAAAAATGCAATTTGAAAAATCAACTTTTTTTCCTCCAGCCAAGCTGTATTACCACCACACCCCAGTGTTGCAACGATTGGTGCCGCTTTTAACGCCCCACGTTCCAGTCCTGGGAATACCCAAGGTGGCCAACTGCTCCAAGTCTCTGGCCCTGCTCAGCTATCTGGACGTCCCTCTCTTCGAGGCCTTCAGCGAGGTGAGCGTCGGCGACCACGCTTTCGTTCACATCGTCTTCACGCATCCTCTCGTCCCCAGCACTTCATAAAGAACAGCAAGAAGTACAGCAGTGTTCAAATCTGTAATCTCATCATGGCGTTCGCCAAGTTTGGCTTCGAGCACAGCAGGGCCGAGGTTTTCTATGAGAAGGTGCGTCTTTTCTCGACTGTGTTTATTCGATGGACGTGATGGTGAGTATGGTGGGTTTTTTTTTTTTAAGGTCCATGGTGTGCTGGGGAAGACGCTCTCTGAACTGAATCCGAGGCTGCAGACTTGTCTGGTCTGGTCCTTGTGTGTGCTGCAGCAGACTCGGCCTCATTATCTGGTGCCTCTCACGGAGACGAAGCACATTTCTGCGCTGCTAGGTGAGCGGAGCGCCGCAGGGAACCGACCTCAACCCAGTTGATTTCTCTCTCCCGCTGTGTTCAAAGATGGTGGTCAGACATTAGCCTTGAAGCTCCTCAACATAGCCGCCACCCTCCACCTGGAGCACCCGGAAGCGTCTGGACCACCGCCCTTCCTGATGGCACTTCGAGTCCCGACCCCAAAAACACAGCTGAGCCCGTTCCGGACCAACCTGCTGGAGACGCTGCAGAGCCTCTCGGGAGGGAAGACGAACACGCTTCGCACAGGAGTGGAGACGGTCTACGGCTGGACCATCGGTAAAGTGGACGTGTTTCAGCGCCATCAGATCATTGAATGGTTGACACATTTAAATATGTTTTTTATTATTAAACTCACTTTTTGAAACCTTGAAAGAAAACGCTACCTCGCGAGCTAACCCATAGGGCTGGCCTGTAGAGGGCAGAGCATGCATGACGTAGAATTGTTGTTTAAAATGATGAGGGGAAAAAAGGAAGTAGATTGTTGTCTGAAGTAGAACAGTTTCATTATTCAAGAGCAGATTCTGAAGGTCAACGTAATAAATCGACTTTTGGAAACTAGCGATGATAACGATCCCTTGTCTTTTGAAACGTTAGATTTTTTCTTTTTTTTTAATCAAACACAAGGAATGTTTTTTTTTTACACATGGAGTTTGATTTTCTAATTCAAATGATTCAAAAACAGATTTTCTAAATTCAATATTTTTAACTTTGTAGCCTTTCAAACCTTTTCTTTTTATTCTTTTTTTTTCAATAATTGAATTCAATCATTAGTTCAAAGGAAGGTTGAACAAGTGTTATTTGAATACTTTATTAAAATAAAATCGAATATTAAGTATCAAAATTAATGATTTATATAATATAATATATAATATTTTCAGTCAAAATATTCATGAAATACATTTAACATTTTTTTTTTATCCAAAGCTTTTTAAATTCAATATGAAAATATATAGGAGCAATTTTATTAGCTTTTTAAAAGATCAATTGAATTTAGAATTGACAATTTTTATTCACTTTTAGGAATTAAATTAACGTATAAAGATTAATTAATTTAGAAAATATTCAAATGATTTAATTCAACTATTGGAAAATAACCTTTCAATATACAAATGACTCGCTTTAATTATCCAATAAAAACAAATTCAACACGTCAATATATAACATATTGATTTCAGATATTAAATAATATCAAATGTTGTATTACAATATATTAACTATATAATTTAATCAGGTTTTAGTG
The DNA here is from genome assembly GCF_982586985.1 of Callionymus lyra. Taxonomy (NCBI): domain Eukaryota; kingdom Metazoa; phylum Chordata; class Actinopteri; order Syngnathiformes; family Callionymidae; genus Callionymus; species Callionymus lyra. Next base: position 15,396,415 of record NC_141834.1, read on the forward strand.
AAAATGAAGTCAGTTTGTTTTGCACCTAATTCACCCAGTTATAGTTATAACCCTAGTTCTAAGAATGTGTGCTCTGCCCCCTGTAGGCCGCCACAAAGCTAACCCATAGGGCTGGCCTGTAGAGGGCAGAGCATGCATGAAGTAGAATTGTTATGTTATTGTTACGATTATTTCAATATATTAACTATTTAATTTAATTATTAAAAAAGCAAAAAGCATTACAATATTACAAATTTTGATATTCTTTTTTATTAAAGTATTTCCTGAAACACGCATGAACCATGTATTTGTGCTGCAGACGGCGAGATGTTGGTGAACGCAGAAAACAAACCACTGAACCTGACAAAGTTCGAAGCGCCACATCTGCCCCCTGGTGGAGGAAACCAGAGTTTACCGGAAGGAGCGCGACGGTGAGCGTCTTGACTTTCCTTTTTAAATACTTTCACAATTTCACCCCTTTAATGTTTCATCCCTCCGTCTTTTATTTCAGCATCGCTTTCGTGGCGCTGGAGTTTAAAAACTTTATCTTGAACAGTAAAGAGCAGATGGGAAGTTTGGCGTTGATGAAGCGACACCTTCAGTTGGCCGGGTTCCTCATCGTAGAGGTGAGTCCATCTGGTCCGGTTTTTAGTCAATATTAGAGCCGGGTAAAAAAAACATCTATTTAATTGGTTGTTTAAAATTTTAATGAACATGTGAAACTTGAAGTTTGGGTGAAAATTAAGTCACATCATTCACCATAGTTATAGTTATAACCCAAGTTCTAAGAATGTGTGCCCTGACCCCTAGAGGCCGTCACGAAGGGTCTCTCCTCGGGAGCTAATCCAAAGGGCTGGCCTGTAGAGGGCAGAGCATGCATGAAGTAGAATTGTTGTTTATAATGATGGGAAAAAAAAGAATTAGATTGTAGAACAGTATCGTTATTAAAGAGAAATAAAGTGTTTGAGGCATACCTTGTGTTATCTCGGGGTCAAGGTGACCCGAAGGCCCAAAAACAAATGTGTTTAAGGTATCCCTCGTGATATCTCATGGTCAAGGTGACCCGAAGGGCTAGAAACAAAAGTGTTTGCGGTATCCTTCATGTTATCTCAGGGTCAAGGTGACCCAAAGGCCCAGAACCAAATGTGTTTATGGTATCCCTTGTTTTGTCTCAGGGTCAAGGTGACCCGAAGGCCCAAAAACAAATGTGTTTAAGGTATCCCTTGTGTTATCTCAGGGTCAAGGTGACCCAAAGGCCCAAAAATAAATGTGTTTAAGGTATCTCTCGTGTTATCTCAGGGTCAAGGTGACCCGAAGGCCCAAAAACAAATGTGTTTAAGGTATCCCTCGTGTTATCTCAGGGTCAAAGGCACCCAAAGGCTCAGAAAAAAATGTGTTTAAGGTATCCCTCGTGTTATCTCAGGGTCAAGGTGACCCGAAGGCCCAAAAACAAATATGTTTAAGGTATCCCTCATGTTATCTCAGGTTCAAGGTGACCCGAAGGCCCAAAAACAAATGTGTTTAAGGTATCCCTCGTGTTATCTCAGGGTCAAAGGGACCCAAAGGCCCAGAAAAAAATGTGTTTAAGGTATCCCTCGTGTTATCTCAGGGTCAAGGTGACCCGAAGGCCCAAAAACAAATATGTTTAAGGTATCCCTCATGTTATCTCAAGGTCAAGGTGACCCGAAGGCCAAAAAACAAATGTGTTTAAGGTATCCCTCGTGTTAGCTCAGGGTCAAGGTGACCCGAAGGCCCAGAAACAAATGTGGTTGCGGTATCCCTCATGTTATCTCAGGGTCAAGGTGACCCAAAGGCCCAGAAACAAATGTGTTTGTGCTATCCCTCATGGTTTCTCAGGGTCAAGGTGACCCGAAGGCCCAGAACCAAATGTGTTTGTGCTATCCCTCATGTTATCTCAGGGTCAAAGTGACCCAAAGGCCCAGAAACAAATGTGTTTGTGCTATCCCTCATGGTTTATCAGGGTCAAGGTGACCCGAAGGCCCAGAACCAAATGTGTTTGTGCTATCCCTCATGTTATCTCAGGGTCAAGGTGACCCAAAGGCCCATAAACAAATGTGTTTGAGGTATCCCTTGTGTTGTCTCAGGGTCAAAGTGACCCGAAGGCTCTGAAACAAATGTGTTTGTGGTATCCCTTATGTTATTTCAGGGTCAAGGTGACCCGAAGGCCCATAAACAAATGTCTTTGGATTCATTTATCTCTTAAATTAACTTAAACGTTGGCATTTTTAGTCGTATAGATATCAACACAAACATTTGATTCTACTTTGATTTGAACCGACCAACCATCGGACACAAAACATGCCTCAAAAAATAGCCCAGAAATACCTGATTCAATGATCTAAGAGTAAAAGTACGATGTAAATAAGACTGAGTCAACCGGTCTAAGATTAGTTTTGTTTTTGTATATCAATACAAAAGTAATGTTTTCATGATCTTACCTCAGTTACTCTAAAAAGGATGACATCACTCCTGGTGTCTTGTTAGCGCTCAGGTGTGTCTGAGCTCCAGCTATTAATAGACCTGCAGCTCTACCATCCTGGCCAATCAGGAGCCTCTCTGTCATCAGGCAGCCTCTCTGGAGATGCAGAAGAAGAAGAAGATGATATTTGACTCTTTGTTCATCTCAACCTTCTCTCGTCCCAGGTCCCTTACTACGAGTGGCTGGAGATCAAGGACCCCACGGTGAAAGTGTCTTACTTGAAGCAGAAGTTAAAGAAGGTGATCGCCGAGGACATGGCCAGTTGAAGCCGAGACGCCGGTTGATCCAGAGAGGCTTCCGTAGAAATTTGTGTTTGTGATCCCCGTTCATTTCTGTGATGAAAATAAAAAGAATTATTTGGATGTCAGGAGAATTCTGACTCTTTTTTTTAACGCATTTTCCAGGATTGTGTCTTTGACCTTGTGAGGTCAAACTAATTTAAACCAATGCCGTAGAAATTCTTCTCTCGTCGATTTTGATTCTAATAAAACACGTTTGTTTTCTACGGAAGAGTGGGATGATAGACCAGCATGGAAATCTCAGGGGGAAAAAAACAAAATATTTGTCTTTTTCGATCCCTATTTATGTGGCCTTTGTTTGAAGAACTGCAGGATATGAAGTCAAAAACAAAATGGCGTCTTCTGGTTCACGAGAAATCTCTCTTCCTGTCGCCGTGACGATCTCTCCGACTGTTTTCTTCCCAGAGTTCTTTGCTCCAAGTCTTTTAAAGTGAAAATTCTACGCAAATTTTAGATGTTCGTTTCTCAAAATATATATTTTTTTGAAGTATTTCTTGTGCCTCAAAACACATTACCGCAGAAGCTTTGATATTTAAAATGGGTTTCCACTCTGGCTAAGAAATCATACTGAAGCTCTATATTAATAATAATATAGTAATAATAATAATGGGATGGTTAACATTTTTAACTTACATTTTTTTTTATCACTGTATTCTATGGAAGTATATCAGTGACATTAGAATATTGACTGGTTGAATTAAACTTTTAATTTTGTATTTAAAGGATTTTGTTATATTTATTATATTATTTTAATTGAATTGATTCTTTTCTATATTGAAAGAGTCAATTTATTTTTTGTTGAATAATTGAGTTCAGTGATTAATATAAATATATATGTATATTTATATGGAATTCAAGTGATATGAATAGAAAACCGTGACATAATTTTATATAAATATATTTATTAATTCTTTGGGGAATTATTGGGATTTAATATCAAACTCCTTGTGATAAAATTAAATAAAATTAATTGATTTAATTGAATTATATATAAGAAAACCATAAAGCCATAAACCATATAAAAACACCAATCGACCTTTTTTAGACATTCTAAAAATAATTTAAATATTTTATTTTTTAAGCGAATTGATTTTATTTATAAATCATTAAATTCATTTTCTAATGATTTCATTCAACTGGTTTTCGATTAAAAGGTTGAATTTAAAAAAAAATAAACGTTTTATTTTATATTGTCACACAGTTTCATATTTTAGGAAAAAATAACATTTCTTTATTCTATATTTTTTTCAATAAATCTTTAAAAATTAATTGTAAAAAACAATTATACAACAGTCACACCAGACTACGCGGCGCGGACGATCAATTTATTGTGGTGGATTCCAAATAAATAATAATAATAAATAATAAATAATAATAGTTCAATAAAATATGTAGCTTTTATTTAAAGTTATACATTTTAAATTAAATTACAATATTTTTTCTATGGATAATGAACTTGTTAAGTATTGTATAGATTTATTTAAAGCCCCCCAAAAAAATGGCTGAGCCCTTGCTAAATTGTGTGATGTATTTTCTGGTTGCCAAGGAAACGGATGATAATTGGAAGCTGCCGCCTCCTCCCTCCTCCCTCTGTGTGTTTGATAGGAGGACGATGACTCAGCTTCAGGGCAGGAGCAGATGCTCGTGTTGGCTTCACAACGCTTCACACTTTCTTGGCTCTCGTTTTTTTTTTTTCCTGTGATATTTTTCTTCCCACTTTCCTTTCACTTCCTTTCTCATCTTGTTTTTGCAGTACTGGTCCCTTCCTGCGGGGGCAGAGGGCAGCAGTGAGGAGTCAAATGTGCTGATCTCATCCTCGGGAAGAGGAGGAGGAGGAGGAGGAGAGAGAGAAAGAGGAGTTGCTGCTGCCGCTGCTGCTGCTGCAGCCACACAGGATGAAGAAGATCAGTGAAGACACACCCACAGCATCATCATCATCATCATCAGCATCAGCATCATCATCCCTGCTGCACCACAGAGCTCACTCCACTCTCTTGACTTCCACAAACACTCACACGTGCTGCAGGGAAGTGTTGGGTCGCTGAACATCCACAAACCTCCTCCTCCTCCTCCTCTATCGCTCCATCTCCTCCTCCTCTTCCTCCTCCTCTTCACCTTGTGCGTTCCCGGCTTTATGGTTCATCGTTGCGTCAGCAGGAAGCCATGCCGGGGGAGAGCGCGCTCAGATCCGTCCCCTCCGACCAGCGCCGGGGAGACCAGGACCTCCCTGGACCAGGTAAGATCTCGTGGACTCATCTTTTCACATCTTTCATCTCATCCCTCGTTTTTTTTTTCATCGCCACAGTCGCATCTTCAACCTTCAGGAAGAAAAACATGACACAGCAGCGGCGTGTCAGGCCACACACACACACAACACACACACACACACAAAACACACACATACAACACACACAGCTGCGACAATTCCTTGTGTACTGAAGTCAATCTATGTATATATTTGAATACACTAGTGAGTGAGCAGGCTGTGCTCAAAGGCTGTGGAAGTGTCATCAGTGTTGTAGAATTTAACGTTAAAACTTTGATTTTTTTATTGAAATGTTGCTGTTTTTTTCAATAGTTAGTGAAAAGGAAGTTTGAATGTGTTTTATTTGAATACTTGTTTCAAAATAATCAAATATTAAATGTTAAAATGTAATGGTTTTTGGTATTTTATCTCCAAATATTTGTTAAACACTTTCTCTAGATTATTTTCTTAATCCACAGTTTTTTTTTATTCGATTTATGGTATAATAGACATTTTGAAATGAAAACTCCATAGTTTTGATTCAATTATTCAGATAATAAAGAATTTAAAATTTATACTTTTCAATTTAGGAATTATCGAATAAAAATATTTATTAAGAAAAAATGTGTTCATTTTTTAAATTTTAATTATTCAATAAAAACATGTTCAATTTATAAATTATAACATTAAAAATTCAATAAAAACATACTTTTCGATTTCAGAATTATTTAATTCAATTATTATTGGAAAAAAATCACAATTTAAATCAAAAAGTTTCAAAACAACACTTAAATCATGACTAAAACTTTGAATCCCATAAATAGTTTTGTTCATAAATTGAACCTGGAGGTGCTGATCCTCATCCAATCAGTAGAAAAAGTAAGTGAATCATTACAGATATTTATCTTTAATGGTAAAAAACTCTGGATTTTTATTTTAATTTTTTTAATCTTTCACCAGAATCTCCCAATTCTGAGCCTCCATCTTGAATGTACGTTTCCTCTGAGGGATTCCCTCGTCATGTGACTCGACTCGTGTCTCTGACCCAGATCTAAAAAAGGGCTTAAAATTAATTGACATAATGAACCAGCTTTTTACGTACGTTTCACACGCATGCATGTGATCGTCAACTCCAGTTTTTCAATATATATAGATTAATGTATGTATTATCTGACTAAGAATTCAAGGGAAAATATGTAACAAGTTGAATAAATGAAAAGAATATTCTGATTTGAAAAAAAACACAACATTTATTAGTTATAAATGTCATCATTAGCTCGACTATGCTAACAATATTTTTGATTCTTGTCATCTTATCATTTGAGCTCCATTTTTAAAGGTGTTTTCTTATATTAAAGTATTGACATGTATCGTTTAAATCTCAGGATTCTTTCCAATAAGTGGATTTTAAAAAAACGTTGACCTACTTATCGATAAGCCAAGGATTCAAACTGAACGTGGGATCTTATGGTTTATAAAGTCAACTCTCGTCAGTGGAGAAGGACTTGAAAACTCAACATTTAATTTCAGCTGCTTTAAAGGGTTTTCAACAAAAAAAAAAGCATTTCCTCTCTCACGGAGCCTTAGGGATGAGATTTCCTGGACGGTTTAGCGATGGCATCTCGCTCGGGTAATGAGATCAGGGGGAGGAAAGGAAACATATTGTTTGCGGTGGTTTTCTTGAGTAGCTGCTAGCAGGCCACAGCCGCTGTGACGCAGCTTTGTTCTGCACAGGATACTGCAGCATCCTCCTGCTCTGGGAGGAAAACATTCTTCTTCTTCTTCTTCAGAGACGCTCTCTTATGATGTCGTCTCTGCTTGCAAACATGACTCAGCATCGACACGAATGCTCAGGACGGGGAGGGAGAGAGAGAGAGAGAGAGACAGAGAGAGAGAGAGAGAGGTGGTTTATTATTAGCAGTAAACTCAGGCGGACATGAAATAAAGGGTTGATGTGAGGAGGATAGCGAGGGGGATTGATATCGTTCGTATCAAGTGCAGAGATGGCGTCGGCCACTCGGGTGTTAGTCGGTGTGTGTGTGTGTGTGTGTGTGGATTGAGGTCATGACGCAGTGGCCTTGATAAGTGAGAGTAAAAAAGAGGGATGAAGGAGGAGCTGGTGGTGGTGGCAACCCTCACCTTTAAATCCTCATGCGTCAACTGTAATGACATGTTTACAGAATATTTTTTATCAAGGAGATACTACTAATAATGAAGAATTTACCAATAAATATTAGGGGAAATAATCCAACAACTTTACAATATATCGTGATACTGTAGTAACAAGGATATATGTGTAGTATTGTCGAGTAATTGACTCTGGTGTTGCAGAATTGACAGACCACATGACTCTTGACAAAGTCGTAACTGCTTTCATTTGTTTTGAAACCAAAATATGTCCAAACATCATCTTAAAAAGATGCTGGAGTACACTGTCTCCTCTTGTCCTCAGTTATCTTGGGGATCTTTGTAGTATTGTCAAGTACTTGACTCTGGTGTTGCAGAATTAACAGACCACATGACTCTTGACGAAGTCGTTACTGCTTTCATCTGTTTTCAAACCAAAAATATGTCCAAACATCAGCTTTAAAAGCTGCTAGAGTACACTGTATCCTCTCGTCCTCAGTCACCTTTGGGATCTTTGTAGTATCGTTCGAGTACTTGACTCTGGTGTTGCAGAATTTTCAGACCACATGACTCTTGACGAAGTCGTAACTGCTTTCATTTGTTTTGAAACCAAAAATATGTCCAAACATCAGCTTTAAAAAGCTGCTGGAGTCGACTGTATCCTCTCGTCCTCAGTCATTGCCAGGATTTCATTGTTCCTTTAGCTCCCAAGGACTGCTGCTATATAGAGGCTTGAGGTTTAATTACAACACGAAAATGAAGAAACGCTGCCAATATTTTCATATTAATTATACATCAAAATAAATAAATAAAAACGAATTATTGTATTGAAACATAAACCATAAAATAAATCTAAAAAGTAAAATCCAATATGAAAGGAAAGCTAATAATGTAGAATATCAATATGGTATTGGTAAAAAAAAAAAAACAAATTACAATGTTCAAGCATTTATGTGATGTGTTTATATTTTCTTAAACCCCTAGACCTAAATAGATCCCAGAATGCTTTGCCGCCCAGCCAACCAATAACAGCTGTCGATTACTTTTTCCATGGCAACATATCATTTGGATATATTTGTAGTATTGTCAAGTACTTGACTCTGGTGTTGCAGAATTTACAGACCTCATGACTCTTGACGAAGTCGTAATTGCTTTCATTTGTTTTGAAACCAAAATATCCCCAAACTTCAACTTTAAAAGATGCTGGAGTCGACTGTATCCTCTCGTCCTCAGTCATCGCCAAGGTCTCGCCAGATTTTTATTTTTCCTTTAGCAGCAGAGGTCGTAATGAGTGCTGCCACCTAGCGGCCGGAATTTAATTTTAAATAATAAAATACATATGATTAATATAAAATATGATTTAAGGCAGAAAAACAACAACGATACAGTTCTGTTAAATATCAATACAAGATCATGATTATTTTTAGATTAGACTTTATTAATTTTCTCTTATCCTTAATAATTTAGGGAGAGTAGAAGTGTAGAGCAACTACTAATTTCATTTTTGTTGAACTCTTTCTTTCCCTCAACTGACCCTGAGATAACATAAGAGTTAAGAGTAATTGGTTTGGTGTATTTTGTGTACTTTTAAGGGCAGTTTATAAATTTTACTAAAATATGTTCTTTCATATTTGATTCACATATTTTGTGCAATGATTGGTTTTATTACAGAAAACTCTGCTCTTCACTACAGAACTTTTTTAACCCATGTGACCTCAAAACTTCTTCTTGGGTCTGAGACGGCACTTGCTTTAATTTCCATTATCGCTAAAGTACTTTTTAAGCTTCCAGGAAGGGAAAAAACGCAAGCAACAAAGTGACACAATAGGAGACCCTTCAGTTTTCACAACTATTGTTTTGAACTATTGCTGGTTTAATCATCGCATCATCTTTCACTTGTTTTTATTTCCAGACATGACTCGGTATCCGTCGACAGACTCCACCCCGAGTGACAGTGGCTCGTCCCCGAGTGACAGCGGGTCAAGCCCTTCGCCCAGCACCCCTCAGAAGCTTCTCCCATCATGCACCTCACCTTTTGGACCCAGAGTGATTTATGCAAAGCCGAGCTCCACTGGTACACCGAGACCTCAACCCGAGGGCTCAGACCAACATCACAGAACTCCTTCTAGACTCTCGGGAAGGCTCGGTGGTCACGGGCCCTGCGGTAGCAACATCCCAGTAAAGATGGAGAGAATCAAGGTGACGGAACAGGTTTAGTGTTAACGTTGATTGTACTGATACTATCTGTCACCAGGTCCTGACTGGCTCCGAGGTGGAGAGCGACTTTCAAGGGACCTTTGACACCAGGGTCGTGATGGGCCAGGAGACCCTGCGCAAAACCACAGAGTGGCAAAAAGGCAAACTCCAGGTGGAGCCGTTACGCCAAGCTGTACCTTCACCAGAAGATCCGAGTTTAGAAGAAGAAGCTCAGCAAAGCCCTGGAAAACTGCTCAGTCAGCAGAAGGGCTCATTCGATTTGTCACTTGTTCGCCAGTCCACGAGCACAAACGTCCCTCATGCTGCTGATGAGAAAACTAAAGAGGGATTACTGGAAATTGATCAACCGGGTCAAAGATGTTCTCAGGATGAAGTGCCTTCCCTCTCGGTCTCAGAGCTAACTCCGGCAGTGGCGCTGTCCTTTTCCGAACCACCCTATTCCGTTGACCCGTTAAGAGTCGGCGTGCCCTCCTTCCTCGAACCAGACTTGTACTTCACGGCGCCTTCCACCCCCATTAAAATGGCCTCCCGCCCTCCGCACCTTAAGCATCACTCTTACCCTGGCTCTCCGGTCTGCCCTCTCTCGCCCGGGTCGCCCTCAGACAGCGAAGACCTCTGCTCACCTCTGACCTCTTCTTCCGGTTCTTACGTGACGGCAGAAGGAGGGAGCTGGACTTCTTACACCTCCTCCACCTCGCCCTCCCCTAATATGCTCCTGACAGAGGAGGCACAGGAAGCCCCGGCTTGTTTCGTCGGTTCCTTATCAGAGATCGGTGACATAGCCGGAGAGGAAAAGGGTCGTTTGAGTGCAGATCAGGAGGAGAAGCCGGCGCCGACTCTCCTGTGTCGTGCTGAGGGTAGTTCTGAGACGGATAGAGATGCTATGATTCTAGGAAGAAGTAGTCGACCCTGCTGGTTGCAATCGTCTCCACAGAACAGCCAAAGTAGTGAGTCTGAGAATTCTCTTTGCTCACAGGAAGAGTTTTCCAGACAGACGCACATGAAACTACAATTAGATACTTCTGCAGCAGAAGACAATCCAAACTCCTTGACCCCCGACGCAGAGAACACAAGCGGGGCCTCGTCCAGCCTCACTCCGGACTCGCCAGTCCTCCCACTGGACGGCCTCTGCCTGGGAGCCTTCGACAGACTCGGCTCTGCTTCTTTTATACTCTCCCAGGCAGCGGAAGACGGGATGATCCCAGCCTCCCTCATCTCTTTGCCTCTCCACACCAGCCTCATATTTCAAGCCGAGTCCATGGAAATCACTCTTTTCCCCACAGAGGAAGAAGGCGAATCCGAGAGAAACCAGGAAGACGTCGATGCCTACGCAGCAGGAGAAGAGGAAGCGGATGTAGAGGATGGTGACGAAGAAGACTATGATTGTGACGATATCAATGGTAACAGCCTGGTGGATACTTGCCAACCGAAAGTAAACCGTGATGGGGAAGGCGCGGAAGTGGAGGTGGAGGTGGAGGTGGAGGTGGAGGTTGAAGTGGAAGTGGAAGTGGAGGTAGAGGTGGAGGTCGTTGACGACGACGAGGTGGATGAGGGTGATGAGATGGAGGACGAGACGGACGAGGAGGACGAGTACGACACCAGAGAAGGGGAGAACCTCAGAGGCGAGGACAGCTCGGCCTCTTACCTTCACTCGCTCTCAGAAACGTCTTTAAACGAGGGGCTGGACGAGTCCTTCTGTTATCAAGACGACACGGACGAGTCGTTGGATTCCGCCTCTTATAACGGGGAAGAAGATGAACGGCTGTACAGCACGGAGAGGCACGCGCAGGCACAAGAGCCGATGTCAAACGATGAACTTGATACGGCCGGACAAGCTGGACCCGAGGATGAAAAACCACCAACGCACAACACTGATCATCCAGAGACGACCTGCCTCGACCCTCTTGAAGCTGGATCCGTCACGGAGACGGAAGAGATTTGCACGACAAAAACAGAATCCACAAACTGTCTTCCGAGCGAAATGAGAGTAATCGAGCTGCCTTCACTCCCCTGTCTGAGCTCATCTATGGACACCCCCACTATTTTCGACACTGCTATGGAAACTTTTTCCAACCAGATCCTGATTGAAGATGAGGATTCCCAACCGTCCACGCACTCTGAGGAGGAACCCGTCGGTGAACCAGAAAGAGATTCTTATAAATTGCTAATTAAGTCAAGTCGGTATCCGCCTCGGGACGCGGCCAGGAACCAGGGAACATCTGTACCAAAGAACACCATTAACAAATCAGACATATCTCCACGCTGTCTGCTTAAAAATAGCATCTCAGATGAGTCGACCAGGCTGTTTGAAAGCCAGAACTCAACCAATGATTTGAATAAGGGTGTCCTTGTGATTTCAAGCCCTAAAGAACCAAGTCCGAGCACTAGCAACATCCCCATCTCAGCTCCTTCTGAGGTCATGTTAGCAGAGAACTTGATTCTGACCCCGGAACATTGCCCCGTGGACTCCTCCCAAGATAACTTAAGGGAAACTCCCCTGAGCACTGACGAGGCGTTGCTAGGCGCCGTTGGATCTCCACACTCTCCGCTCGCTATATCCCCCAAAAGGAAGAACTCGGAAACTGACACGGGTGGCCAAGCGGCTCCTGAGTCGGGGGCTTGGTGCGATGGCAGGAGGGAGTTCGGACCTGACGGGGACTTTGGTGTGTGGGGAGCTGGGGAAACTCTGTTCCTATCCTTTGGTCAGCGCTTTTGTTCTGAAAATCTGGTGATGTCGGACACGCAAAGCACACAGTCACTAGTCACCAACGACCCAAGTAGAGTGGTCTACAACAACTACCAGAATGTTCTGGCTTCTTTTCTGGACCAAGAAGACACCAGTAACGTGCTCGAACAGGAAGTCCAGATGTCGGTCAGGGACGAGGTGGGGATTTCCTCTTCTAACCTGGCCACTTGGAAGTCCATTGAGGAGATATCAGAAGCAGGTGGCGGAGAAGATGGAAGCTACAGATTCCCGGAGGACGACGTCAGCAATCTCAACGTTGGAGAAAACAAAAGCAAACAACTGTGGATTAATTGTAACAGCAACAGCGACGCCACCTTTGACTCCATGTGTGGGAGGCTGAACGCTTTATCAACGGAGATGAGACCCCAGTCTGGAAGTGTCAGCGTGAGAGAGTCAGTGACTAATATACCGCTGGAAGAGATGCCAGCTCGGGTTAGTGACATAATCTCCGATGATGACCGGGAATCCTGTCACCTTTCATTGAGCAAATCCGGCAGCGAAAAATCCCCAACAAGTCATCCCGTCTGCTCGGTATACGACTCACAATCCAGTCCAGAGTGTCTGACAACCAAGAACAACAACGCACTTTCCATACTTCAGGGTTCTTTTGGCAGCTTTACGCCAAAGATGAAGGGGAAGAAATCTTGTCAAGAAAAGAAGTCTGAGCAAAGTAGCACCTTAAAAACACATGACAAGCTAGAGAGTCCAAAAGAAACGTCTGGGGAAGACGATGGCGAGATATCGAAGAACCAGAAGAAAAAAAACAACAAATTTCCGGATCAGAATCAGCTTGGAAGCCCTTCAGGAGAAGTTTGCACACAAAATGTGACTAAAAAAGCAAGAAAAGGGAGGCAGAAGAAAATGAAAATACCACTCGCTGACTCAGACCCTCAATCTGTTGTGGATGCAAAAGCGAGTCATCTGAAAAAAGTGGAGAATTCACCTCGTCAGGACAATCTCAATTTGATGAGCCAGGAGCTCGACAACAGGAAAGAAGCGCTCGATAACAGGCGGCAACCTCACAGAGAGCCCCCGGTGGACATCAATGACAACAGCATCGTCATCGACCAACAAAACCAAAATGTCGCTCGTTCACCTCCAACATCACTTCCTTCCCTTTCCATCCTCTCCATGACGGACCCTCATGATAACCTTCCCACCCCAGTGCAGGAGTCGCAACCGGCGCTTTTAGTCCAGCAACAGTCTCCTATAGCTTTCCATAACAATGCACCTGAAGTCAGCAACGCTTCCCGACAAACCTCTACAAGTTCGTCCACTTTTTCAAAACCGCGAAGTCTCTCTCAACCCACTCAGGAGTCGTGTGTTTCCGGAACCCTCCATTCCAGCGGCCCCCCCTCACAGGCGTATCCGAAAATCCTCCAACCACAGAAGTCGAAGCAAAGCCAGAACCAACGAGGACCCAGCCCCGTGGAGGACGCAGACAGTGACGGAGACGACGGAGCGCCCCCTCCTGGACAGCTAAAAGAAACCCTTGTGAGCAGGAGTGCCTCCACGCCGAGTGAGATGCAGATTCAACCTTTCAGTTCCCGGAAACTGACCGGCTGTCAGCACAGTCACAAGACCCCCGACGACATTTGCTTTAACAATAGTGAGTCAGATTTGTCACCTTCATCTTAACTGTTGAATTTGTCTGCACAATGTCCGTAGGACTTTGACTAAAAAAATGTAATCAAAATAATGCTTCATATTTACTAGCTTGTGTTATTGCATTATTTTAATGTTCATGTTATTCTCATGGAGGCTCCATGTTGGCCTGTAACGAGTCGGAGAGTGACGTTTCCATCGCTGAAGATCAAGAGGCGCTCGGACCATCTGATCCACGGGTGAGTAAAAATACCACAACTATGGACATATTCCGCGGAAATAGCATCATAACATGTCGAGATCACTAACATTGACGTGAAAAAAAAAACAGCTATAGCTATTGTTAATGCTACATATTAATACTATTATTACAATATAAATAAATATTGGTGCCTGTTGGCTGTATCTTGACAAATCGACGAAGAAGAAAAGTTGTTTCTTTTTAAAGTTAAGCTACTAAAAGGTATTTTGAGCTTGAAGAATAAGTTGGAGGAACAACAAGATTAATGGAACAAGAACTTGGACTCAGACTCTTTATTGTGCACTTAAATTGGACGTTTTATTGACCCAAAGACATTTGAAATGTTCCCGCCTTTTGTTCCTAACCTTCATTTTAGACCCGGACTACACACTTAAATGGCTTGTGACCACATTAAAAAACCTGAAACAAAGCAAAACCAGTTTATTTACACTTTGAAAGAGACATTTTTTTAAGTTTTAAATTTTAAAAACAATATTTTTGCTGCCATCCGCTGCAATGCTAACCTCTCCTGCTAACTAACGAAATCCACTTTGAACTAACTTAACTTAAAACTTGCTGAAAGTAACATCACACACAGTTAATAACAAAGTTAAATTATCTTTTTATGCGACTTTAGTGAAAAAACATGTGAGTTATTCAACACGTTTAATGGTCGTTTTATATGCTACGCATCTGGGATGCTAAGCTAACGTCACCTGTGCACTTTCATGGCATATTTCGTTTTTTAGAAATTGTTTTATTTATTTAATTGTATGCTGTAGTTTATGATGTGAAACAAACGTCTTGCCAGTTTGGTTTTAGTTTTAATTTAGTTGCATTTTTGCTAATAATGTGCTATTAGAGAAGATATGTCGCCATCTTAGATTCCGCTAAAGTTTTTAAAAATAAATGTTTACTAATAATTCTGTTCTTTAGATCTCCTCTGTGGACGACGGAGTAAACCGACCCAAACAGAGCCGGAGTGAGAAGAAGGCCCGTAAGGTGAGAGGTTGATAAAGAAGGATTCAATCTCAAGTCGTTTTATTCTTGAACAAGTTGCTGTTTTGTCGTGCAGGCCATGTCCAAACTGGGTCTGAAGCCAGTCCACGGTGTGACCCGGATCACCATCCGGAAATCCAAGAGCATCCTGTTCGTCATCAGCCGGCCGGACGTGTTTAAAAGCCCGGCGTCGGACATTTACATCGTGTTCGGCGAGGCCAAGGTGAGACCGACATGTCGGGGTTTGTTGCTTTTATTCTTTGTTAACTCCGTTTTAACCCCCGGGGGTCGGTCCAGATCGAAGACCTGTCCCAGCAGGCTCACAAAGCAGCCGCGGAGAAATTCAAGATGCCCGGATCCTCCTCTTCGTTGGCGCCCCCGATCCCGCCCAGCCTCGCCATCAAAGAGGAAGTGGAGGAGGAGGAAGAGGAAGAGGTCTGAACTCGGGTGGTCATAATGTATGTGCAGATTGTCAGGTGACATCTTGATGGTTCTCTCGTAGGTGGACGACGGGGGTCTGGAGCAGAGGGACATCGAGCTAGTCATGGCTCAGGCCAACGTGTCCCGAGCCAAAGCCGTCCGAGCACTGAAACACAACAAGAATGACATTGTGAACGCTATCATGGTGAGGAGGGGGGAGGCAAGGGGGAGGCAGGGGGGGGAGGCAGATGGCTGACAAAATAATGCGTCATAGTACGGGAGAGCTCAGAGTGGGACGACTAAGGTCATGGGTGTAATACTCTATAATCTACCACCAGATGGCACTATAAGCCTAAGCCAGAACTAAACTCCCATATGAACGGGTTTAAATTTGATTTACACACTTTTTTATATTTATTTTCCATCTTCCTCTTTGCAGGAGCTGACCATGTGAAGACCTTCCAGTCCTGATCCTCCTCTCCGCCTACAAGATACTCCACCGACTCTTCTGCCTTGCTGCTAATGTAATGTTGCATCCCAGTTGTCTGCTTAATAAAGTTACGACCCAAACAATGTCCGGCGTCTTTTAAAAAAAAAAGTCCAACTCGATTAAAACCCCATTAGGCACGAGGGAGTAATTACATTTCGGAAGAGGACTCGATAGAAACCTTGACTTCCCTTAGAGGCCGACGTCCAAAGACAGAATGAATTAAAAAAAAAAAAGCATTTACTACTTAAAAGGGACAGAAAAATGAATAATTAGGGCTGTATCGTATCACAATACAGGGACAATGATACCATATATTGTGATACTGTAGTACTAAAGATATATTCGTAGTATTGTCGAGTACTTGACTCTGGTGTTGCAGAATTTACAGACCACATGACTCTTGACGAAGACGTAACTGCTTTCATTTGTTTTTAAAACCAAAAATATGTCCAAACATCAGCTTTAAAAGCTGCCGGAGTCGACTGTATCCTCTCGTTCTCAGTCATCAACGTGATCTCATTGTTCCTTTAGCTGCGGAGGACGTGATGACTGGTGACGAACAGCCGGAAATGTAATTGCAACACAAAAATGAATAAACTGCGTAAATATTTGCATGTTAATTGTAATGTAAATATATATACTGTATATATATATACGTATATATATATATGATTTTATATATTCACACTTCATCGAAATAATAAAGTTAAATAAATTAACCAAGATGAAAAAGAAAAGGCAAAACATTTGGAAAAATATATTGTTGAATATTTTGAAACAGTATCATATAAAATATGAGAACATATTGGTGTATTAATATTTTCTCAATGTCCTAATAAGAAATAATTGTTGTCTATATATAAGTTTAAAAATGTTGCGTTATATTGTATTTTGGGTTTCTCTCTCAATAATGATGTGTATTTTACGGCGATGGAGAATCACGTTATAAATATTTGTTAAAAATTATGTTCCCGCCCCTGACGTCACATGTATGTAAACATTGTCACGTGACTCTCATTTTTACCCAATTTTATCATTTCGTGGACTAATAGTTGGCGCGTTTTAATGCTCAATTTGATGAATAAACATATACGTCTAAAAAAGTCCTGGTTGTTTAAAGTCGAGTTCTCAGGAAATCACAAGGGGGATGAGGTCATGCATTCCAAACACATTATTTGCATATAGCCGAAATGTGCTTACAGTTGGTGGTTACAGTTGAACTGTCATTGTTGAAAACACAATAATCATACATAAGGTTACAAAGTTCTTCAACGTTTGTTCTGTTCTGTTGGTGAATCTTGGAATTTTAAACTTGCATAATAGTTTAATCAGCTTTGGGTAGTTTTGGGTACCTTGATATATTTGTACTCAAATAACTTGTGATGATACATCAACTTAAAACTAGTTGAATGACTCGTATATACCATGACTTGAGGTGTTTTGTGTGATTTTTATTTTCACTGTAAAAGTTCTTGGGGATGGTGTGAACATGCTACATATCGCACTGGTTGTGATGGTGGGCGAATTACGGTAAAAAATAAAGTTAAAGTTATGTTACTTACAAAGCAGTCATAACACATATTTCATTATCCACAATATGATTCATTACCTCATCAGTATCCATCCTTCATTCATCCATGGAAGTCTGGAAACAGAAAATTCGTCCAACTGCTGGAAACCGGGACATGGCAACTTTTGCGACATTTAGCGAGTGCTCATGGGAAATGTAGTCTCCTGTCAGGCTAAACACTACCACTTTAGTCCACTGGTT
Source organism: Callionymus lyra (assembly GCF_982586985.1). Lineage (NCBI taxonomy): Eukaryota > Metazoa > Chordata > Actinopteri > Syngnathiformes > Callionymidae > Callionymus > Callionymus lyra. The sequence continues at coordinate 15,414,054 of NC_141834.1, forward strand.
TCGCCTGACTTGAGCTGCTTTAATGTACAAAAAGTTAATAATGTAATGTAAAATAAAGTGAAGGATTACGTCCGTAAAGTTTCCATGAAGAGTTTGTCCGCTTCATTCGTCGTTGAACAGATTTAGGCAACGTTAAAATAATCAGCTCGTCTTGTACTCGTGACAGACGACTGTTAATGAACAAACAACTGTCAACCGTCTCAGCGTCTGATCAGGTGAAGCACATTTTCGGCAATATGCAAATAATGTGTTTGTAATGCATGACCTCGTGATTTCCTGAGAACTCGACTTTAAAACAACCAGCACTTTTTTTTTTTTTAAAGACGTACATGTTTATTCATCAAATCGAGCGTTAAAACGCGCCAACGAGCAACTATTAGTCCACGGAATTATAAAATTGGGTAAAAATAAGAGTCACGTGACATTTGTTTACATACATGTGATGTCACGGGGGTCCAAAATCTGGCAGTGGACCAACTGCTGCCATCTAGCGGCCGGAAATGTAATTGCAACTCAAAAATGAATAAACTGCCTTAATTGTAAATGTAAATATATATAATTTTATATATTCACACTATTGGATTTGTGTGTCAAATTTTCTCACCGTCCTAATAAGAAATAATTGTTGTATGTATATTATTTTAGAAATATTGCGTATGTTTCAGTAAAGATATACGTTTACGATTACGTCGATGGTGAATCACGTTCGTTCTGAATATTTTCCCATAAGTTCCCGCTCCCTGAGCAGGAAGTGTGAATCATTCTTCTGCCGAACCTCCTTATTGTAGCATCGTTTCGCACGGAAGAAAAGAAAACGGTCAAAATCTCCCCAGAGTGATTTTCTTTTTTATTCAGACAGTTTGGCATTGAACAAACAAACAGGGGAGAACTCAGGAGCTTCTGCCAACACGACGCCTTAATCCCCCGTCAACACATCAACCTAAAGTCAAGTCAGGTCTAGTCAGCGTTTTTTTTTCTCTCTGTTAAGGTTATACAACAGCGTCGACTTTTTTAATGTAACCGAGTTCCCGTCGTGTGGGTCACGCAGCCGGAAGGACGTTGCTCTCGAAGTGTCCCTGGTTGGTGATGTTCCCGGCCGGCGAGTAGCGAGCCACCACGAACGTGGAGCCGTCCGACGCCGTGGCCTTCCCCACGCCCAGCTCCTGCGTGCCCTTCCACACCATCGCCGTGAAGTGACCTGTGGGCGGCGAGGAAGAAATAACAGTGGGGGGGTGGTCAGCTCCAGACGGACGCCTGGACTCTCCAAATATTTATCCCATCGGTCTCGTTTCTAGCACTAACAATGTGTCGTGGAAACTGGAAGAACTTGGAAAAAAAGGCGAAAACGAGCTGTGGCATCAGAAGTAAACGGTTTGTTGTTTAACACAAATCTTAGTTAATTTCAACTGACAGTCGACAGAATGTTTTGGACTCGATGAAGTTTCCTTTTATCGTCATTTCACACACAAGTATTTTTTTTGTCTTTCTTCATATGTTGATTTAATCTTGAGCTCTTTTTTTTAAAACGCTGCTCTTCACTCGTGACTATGAGTTTTCGTGGCGAAATTTAGTCAGAGATGGCGCTTGCATTCATTTGTTTACTGGCTTCCTGGAAGGGCGAAACAACACAACAAGAAAACTGTTGTTGTTGCAATTACAATATTCTATCAGCAGGGGGAGCCAGAAACTAAAAAGTTCAATCTGCTCCTGTTTTAATGACGATATGTATGATTATCACAATGAAATACCTAATAAAACCTCGAATATTTACAAATTGTATTTAGCATTAACAATTCAATAAATAAGATCGTAGAAATCTTTTTTACCTCTTTTTTTTAATCTATTTATTATTGTAGTACCTCTTTGGACAACTGTATATTATCTTATATTAAAAGTAATTCCCTTAGTGTATCAATTTTAATGTGAATGTGAGTTAATATACAAAAAAATTCTGACCTAAATCTGAAATCTTAATGAAAATTTAAGATGAGGCAGTTTGAAACAACATGTCTCTAGCAATTTTTTTAAATTTTTTTAGACACGAGAGCTAACAATGCTAGCACGCTAAAATATATATATTGATTCTCAGTTTGAACAGATATTTTACGTTGTAAAACCGAATGCTATAAATATTAATGAAATGTCAATATTTTGACAGATGCTAGGCTAGTTAGCAACGATTTATGTTAAGTCAAGGATATGTTCACTTTGTTATTTATCTTTGCTTCCGTTTTATTTGCTCAGTGTGTTTATCTACGTCTGACTTCTTCTTTATTACAACATCATGTTTGTGTAGAAATGTTACACAATGTTCATGACCTTTGTGTCACATGACAATCCAGTGTTGAGGTGTTTCAAGACAAGTTTTGTTTTTATAGCTCACCCTTAGCTATAATGTGATACTATAGTAACAAGGATATATTCGTAGTATTGTCGAGTACTTGACTCTGGTGTTGCAGAATTTACAGACCACATGACTCTTGACGAAGTCGTAACTGCTTTCATTTGTTTTGAAACTTAAATATTTCTAAACATCAGCTTTAAAAGCTGCTGGAGTCGACTGTATCCTCTCGTCCTCAGTCATCACCAGGATCTCATCGTTCATATAGCTTTGAGGACATAATGCTGCCATCTAGAGACTTACATATATTTATTTTTACATCAATAAACAATGAAAATAATTCTTAATATAAGATCAGATACACCTTTAGTTGTCCAAAAAGTAACGAGTACACAAAATATATATGTGTCAAATGCCAATTCAGTGTCAAGTTGCGTTTTCATTGCCAACACAGCTAGCAATGGAGCATCGTTTGTCAATAAGTAAGTCAAATAAATGCGGGAATTGTGTTTGAGTTGTGGTTCCCCTGGACGTCCTTATAAAGGACGTCGAGTCTCGTTACCTGTGCCGGAGCAGAATCCAGGTCTGGAGAAGTTGTAATCCTTCACCTCGTTGTACCAGCGGTCGGCCACGTCCTTACCTGTGAGCGAGCGAAAGCAAGTTTAGCCGAGACCATCCGTCTCCAGGTTTATCGACTGAGCGACACTGAATCTCTTTTACAGCTCTGGACGACCACAAATCCTCCCGGGGGAGCATTTTGATTACCCGGTGGCACTTTTTGTTACCCGGTCTGGTCGTCTTAAAGATGTTTTACGACTCGCAGTGACACGCTTCTGCGAGAATTATGTTGTCTACCTCGTTCCTGAGATGCTGGTTGAGGTCGATCGATTTTAGTTCTACTTCATGCATGCTTACGCCCTCTACAGGCTAAGGTAACCCATAGCCTGTAGAGGGCGTCGCACGCATTCGTAGAACCTCAGTTATAATAAGTTATAAGATACACCTTGAGGATGGTTTCTCTACCTGTTTGGTCACATGACGCCCACGCCAGGTTTTCGCCACAGCTCCCTCGACTGGACTCTTCGCTGTGCTTGAGAATCCTGGTACTGGCCAAACTTTCAGCGTAGCTAGACGGAAAACAAGGGTCTTAAAAATACTTTAGAGTGAATTTTCTTTTGTTTAAAACTTTCTATTCAATGAGTGGCATATTCAGAATCAATGAAAATATGTTACTTTGTTAGTTTTAATATATACAGTCATTAATAAACGCACAAAATGGCGTATTTACTCAAACCTTGGGTCATTCTACGAAACAAAAAAAACAAAATTTTCTATAATAATAATATGAAAATACTGAGACTATACTATTTTAAAAATGCTTACAAAAATCTTATTTATACGAAAAAAAAAAGCAATATTTATGTCTATCTCATACATAACCGGTCGTAACGCTAACTCATTCTAACCAGTACAAAAAATAGTCAAATCAAAGGAAGCAGATCGGGGTATCAATCAAACCCTTGCAGGAGCTAGGGTCTTAATAAGGTGTAACACAAATCTATTTGCTTTTTTTGTTAGCTAGCTTTTAAGCTAACCATCCCGTAACACATAACAAAGATCACGAAACTGTTCAAACAAAAGTTTTTCATTGATATTTGACAACCTAGCTAGCTAATATTAAAGCTAGCCGTGGACATTCTAAGATCATCCTCATGACACTACACTGTCTAATGTCTGATTCGTCAATGCTAACCAAGAAAGAACCATTTAGGAAAACCAAATTTGACACTTTAAACCAAATTACAAATATGTGTTAACCTAGCTAGCTGATAGCAAATCTAGCCATGGAGATTGTAAGGTGTAATTTGTGACCCTCGTAACGCTACACGGTTTAAAGTCTGATTTGTAAATGCTTACCAAGAAAGAAAACCATTTACGAAAACCAAAATTGACACCTTTTGAATTGAACCGAGTTACACATATTACAGCGTGTCACCATTTCATGGCTTGTGTGTACATAAAAATGTTCTTTTCTGTGTTGATTTTTCTTTGTTATTTCACTCAAATTTACTTCTGTAACAAAAAAAAAAAATTGTCTGTTTAATCAAAGCGTTACTAGTTGACACTGTGCCGCCATCGTTGAAGGGCTAGCATGGTTAGCATGTGACGTTATCTTTGTCAAATCTTCATCTGACACCGACCCTTGTCATTCTTTAACCCCCTCAGTGACTCTCATGTGTGCAGAACGACACACCAAACCCTCCAGTTAAACACTGGAATGTGCCTTTTTTATTAGGATCTGGGGTCGTAAAGTAGAAACTGATGTTTGTAAATGAGTGACATGAGAAATGTCATGAACTCGTAAATAGCGGATCTTAACTGATGGTTGGAAACGTCCCAAATGCAACAAACACAACTTTTCCAGCTAAGTCTTAAAGAAAGAAATCCTTATCAAGCCTTGTGTTTTCTCAGGGTCAATGTGACCCAACATGTGTTTGTGGTATCCCTTGTGTTGTCTGTGGGTCAAGTTGGTTTTCAGGCCTTTTCGTTTTTTGACGATTTTCGATGAATATTTAATAAATATTAAACTTATGAATCAACAATCTTTAATACACAAGCAACAAAATAGATAAATAAAAAATAAATGTTATATATGCAAATAAATAAGTATTCCCTTTTCAGTATATTATGGATTTTTCTTCTTCTGCTCATTATTATTATCATTATTATTAGATTGCGCTAAAGTCTGGTTTTGATTGAGGATTCTGCCTGTTATAAGGATTTTTTTTTCATTGTCACTGTTGCTTATGGTTGATTTGTTGATACAGTTTTATTTAAACTGCACATTGTTTCGAGATAACTTCAGGATTTGACACTTAAAATAAAATTCTACTTTATACTACTTAATTTTTGTATGAACTGCACATTTTTTATTTACATTTTTGCATATATTTGGTATTTTTAAATGCAGCAAAAATGTAATTTCATTAATATTTCCTTCTATTTATTCACTCCCTTTGAAGGATTGTTTTCACTGAAAAACTAGGATTAACTTATAAATTTAAATGCTACATAAATGAATATTTCTTTAAAACTTTAAGCTGCAAATGCTATCTCATGAATATGAATTGGTGAAATGATTAAACCCGGTCAAAAGCACGTTGTCGCCTCCGTAACCATCCGTCAGCTTCGCTGTCGAAGCTCAACGCTTTTCCTGTCGGCGACGAGATCTGGTTTAATTGCTCGGTGTGTCACCCACCGACTGGCCTCTCTGCTCAACTTGCTGTTCAGCTTGAGTGGCGGCGCCTGGTGTTTCCTCCTGTAGTCGTTGTGACACTCCAGCAGCTCCCGGGAAAACTCCTTGGAGGCTGAGAGAGAGAGAGAGACGGACAGCTTGACAAACAAGACGCGATGATGCAAAGTGAAGAAATGATGAATCACTGCCGCGAATGTACTCGCTATGAAATGGCGTCTGCCGGAGTGACCTCGGTTTGACCTCGGGCCCGACAGCTGATGGATGGGGAGGAGGTACGGCATCACGGCTGTCACCGCCTGGTGCCACTCACTCTTCGTCACGAGCGCCTCCGTCGCCGACACAATGAGCCACTGAAGCTTGTAAACTATACTCTGCTGTCGGCAGTCAAACCCGGCACTTGTTTGCTCCGTTTCTCTTCCATAATTAACTTTTTTTTTTCCCTAGCGTTGTCGAACAACATGGCATTGTTCGGTCGGTGTGACTTGTCATTATGATAGTTGCCACATACAGCGTCAGGAGTAGGATTGTGTACTTAAAGATCAGGTTTTAGTTTAAGTACTTTTAATTTTGACAAGCTCGATCAAGTAAGGAGCTGCTGGGTTTAAATCCCAAGATAAAACGACAGTATGGAGGTATATTTATTTCCAAAAAATTCAAAAGTTTTGATTTAAAAGACAAACTTTAATTGGTTGAAGCAACTAAATAAAAATGATGACACAAACGTCCTACTACATAATATGGCTCTTCAACAAAAAAGTTATTTGAAAAAGAAAACAGGAAAATGTTTTATTTATTCAGAATATTTTTTGTAATTTAAGTCAATTTTTGATTGAAGCAACTTTTTTTGATTGAAGTAACTTTTTTTTATTAAAGTTAGTTTTATTTTAATTGAAGTTACTTTTTTGATTGGAGTAACTTTTTTGAATAAAGTTACTTTTTGGAATAAAGTTACTTTTTTTGACTAAAGTAACTTTTTTTTTATGTAATTAAAGTAACTTTAAAGAAAATGTAATTAAAGTAACTTTTTTTATTGAAGTTACTTTTATATTGAATCACTTTTTTGATTGAAGTAACTTTCTCTGATTGAAGTAATTTTTTTTTTATTGAGTTAAATTTTTTGATGGAAGTAACTTTTATTTAGATTGAAGTAACTTTTTTTGACTGAAGCTACTTTTTTGATTAAAGCAACTTTTATTTTGATTGAAGCAAGTTTTCTTAAATAAAAAATATATGTTTTGATTGAATTAACTTTCTTGGATTGAATTATAAAGAAAGAAAACAGTCGTATCCGCTGATGAGGGGTCTAAAGTTAGTGGAAAGTCAAAGTGGTGGATGCGAGAGACAGACTTTTATTTTATATTGAAAAAAAGAAAAACAAAACGTAAAAAAATAATGCCACCATTTCTTGGTCAATCATTGTTTTTAATACGTTTTCAAATGAAATGTATTTTGTTGAGTTTTTGCAACTAATGTACTAGGGTTATTATTTGATGTAAAACACCTTAATGATGTTTTTTTTTAAACTCAACTATTATATCAAGTTAATTCAATTAATTGCATTACTTTGAGTGTGAAACTATTAACTTAATTTGTATTTATTTACACTCAACTAAAAAGAATGAAATTATAAAAAAAACCTCTATGTTTAATTTTGTTTTAATAAAATAATAAATGAAATGTACTGTACAGCAGTTGGTCTGGAACATCTTTCTACTAATCAAACATTACAAAAAAAGTTGTTTAATCAAACTAATCTTCCGGTGATCGTCACCTCAGACGACGCCTTTATCCAGATCTTTGAAACCAACCAGGAGTTTCAACAGAAACCATCACTTTGACACGAGATTCATTTCAGAAATGATGTAAACATTTTGCATTTAAAAGTGTGCAACGAGCCAAACTGTACACACTTCTGCGTCACAAATGGTGTCACGAGTAGCATTGGTGGAGCAACTTTTTAAACATGTTTTTAAAGTCAATTGTAAAGGATACCTTCAAAAATATTTGCTTTTTTTTCTGCAAAAATAAAGATTAAACATCATCTTGAGTTCTTTAAAATGTTCTTGTTGGAACAGCTTCACAACCACAACAAACAGCTCAGATCTTACCTGACTTCCCCATTCTTGACAGACGGAAACAGCTGCTTTTCTTCTGGTTTTTTTTCTTCTGATCCGAACGATCCGCTTCTTCAGCCGAACATCTGGAGGCGACTCTCAACCCCTCGCCTTCATCGATCTTCCTCTCTCTGGCCCGGCTTCCCTCGCCTTCTGCCCTCTCTCTCCGACGAAGACACACCCTCTCACCCACGAAAGACGAGCCTTCGGCGGGAGTGACATCATTTCTGGGGGATGCAAAATGCCCATATATGGCTGAGGTTTTTTCCTGGTTTCAGTAGAAAAAAAAACAACTACTTCTGGTTGTTAAAGCAAGAAGAATCGTCATCCACTTTTTCCAACTTTAAACTTCAGTTAATCTCCTCGAGCTCCACAGGTGTGTCACTTTAATCCCATGATTCAAAGGTTTGTCAAGGGCGGTGGACACGAGGGTCCAAACAGGTTTTTTTTTTTGCCTCTATTTACCCTTTGAGCGACAGCTGCACGTGAACCTCCCGTGCAGCATGTTTTTTTTTTTAAACTCGTAATCATTTGAGGAACATTCCGCTCATTCCTTTTTACTCAAAAACATCTGTCACGGTTGCAAAAGTGTCGCGCAGGAAGCAGTGACGGCGTGGGCGGCGGCGAGACGTGCGGCCTCGCAGTTCCGTTCCCTGTCTGGGACTTCACTGTGTGATCTTCTAGAATCGTCCAAAAAACAAATACATGTAATTTTGGATAAGTGGTAGTTTGAAGGATTTAAGTCGGACAAAGTTCAAGCTAACTAGACAATCCAGTCGTAGCTAGCTTAGCTTACTTTAGCCTCTGCGGAGCCGATGTTTAAACCCGAAACACTCGTATTGTATACGTGGTAAAGATGTGTATATTTGAAATCCAATTTCACATAATCTCCTTTTTAAAGATTTTAAATGGGATTTATCGGGTTTTCAGAACGTCAATTAACATTGCAGAATTTTTGGGGCGAGTGTTAGCCGTGTTGCTTACTAGCTTAATTTCATTCATAGCCTTTTTAGCGAGTATACAAGGCAGAACTCTATTTAATCTTCTTATTGTTGTATATTACGTCTATTTCAGGAGTTTGTACATTTATTTCCGATTATAAAGTTATTTATCGGTTTCTAAAAATGTATATTAGCATCACAGGATCGTTAGCCGTGTTGCTAATTAGCTAAGTGTCGTATTCAGTTAATCATCTTTAATTTAAGAGAATCAGCATTTCAATGTGTTTCAGGAATTGTACTTGTATTTCAAGGGTTTGTGAATTCATTTCAGTTTGTACATTTATTTTAGATTATAAAGTTATTAATCGGTTTATAAGAAATTAAATTAGCATCACAAGATCGTTAGCCGTGTTGCTAATTAGCTTAACGTCGTATTCAGTTAATCATCTTAAATTTAAGAGAATCAGCATTTTAATGTGTTTCAGGAGTTCGTACTTTTATTTCAAGGATTTTTTTTTAATTAATTTAAGTTTCTAAATTTATTTCACATTATAAAAGTTATTTATGGGTTATAAGAAATAAAATTAGCATCACTGGAGTGTTAGCCATGTTGCTAACTAGCTAAACGTCATATTCAGCAACACCAATGTAAAAGCCAGAAATCAATTTGAAATTCTCCTTTTAATTATCATTTTTCTTGAGCAATCATCTTTTTTTCAGAGAATCCACATTCTGGTGTGTTTTAGGAGTTTGTACTTTTATTTCAAGAGTACATTTATTTCAGTTTGTATATGTGTTTCAGGGTTTGTCAATTTATTTCAGATTATAAATGTTATTTATTCGGTTTCTAAGAAACTAAATTAGCATCACAGGACCGTTAGCTGTGTTGCTAATTAGCTTTAACCATGAATAAAAAAGTCAGACCTCAATTTAAACTTGAGATGTTTCTGAAAAAATATGAATATTTAAACAAAAATGTATTATTAAGTGCTAGAATATCGTCAATAGTAATACCAAATAAACTAGCAAAGAACTATAGCTAGTACAGTTGCGCTCGTTTTCCTTCTCGCTTAGATTTGTGGGACTCCATTATTGATAAACAGTGAGAATCCCTTTGAGTCATGTCAGAAGTTCTAGATAACAATGACATTGTTTAAAAGTGAAATATTGTCGTGGAGTTGATATCATTTGGAATTCAAAGGTTGGTAATGATACCATTTATTTATTCACATTAATTGTACTTTAATCTGTTTTGTTATTTACTTTTTAACCACCATGAACGGACAACACTTCTTATTTCAAACATAGACGGAAATATATCTTAGTATTTGTTTTCTTTCACTTTCCTTTTTTGTTTTTGTCGGCCATCTTACTTTGTCTGGTGTTGGTGTAGGTCCAGTGTAGATCAGCACAGGTTCCTCTTCTTCTTTTCTCCTCTTCATACGCTTCAAATTGTCCATACTTCCTGTATTCATAAGGGACTCTCTTGGATTTGTGGGACTCATCGTCTGAGCACGCCTCCCATTAAGAGAAAGTTTGTTTTAAAAGTGTTTATAGTAGGTTCAAGTCTCTCTGCGCCCCCTTGTGGACACCAACATATCTGCGTTTGACAAACCCAGTGTTTATTTGTTTTTTTTCCTTTTTATCTGAGTTCAGATTGAACGCCCGGACTCCCCTTTCCCCAGAACCCCCTTTCAGATCTTCTGGTGAAACAGAACACTTGCGTTCTAAGGTCTCTTTTGTCCTGGGTCGCCCCCGGGGCCTCCCCCCAGTCAGACATGCAAGGAGTACCTCACTAGGGAGGCAGCCAGGACCGTCTCGTGTCCGCCTTCGTCGACTCCACTATAAAATTCATGAACAATGGCAATTACTCAATGGCGGTCCGCTGGAAGGAACGTGATGATTCTGAAAGGAGACATAAAAGTATCATCTGTGAAATATGGTTCGGTTCCGACAGCCATTAGCGCGGCCAGAGACTGCCAACTTTGCTTTCTGTGGAGAACGATCGGATGTTGGTTTGAGTGCAGGATGTGTCGATGTGGGGAGATATTTGGGCAGGTAGGAGCGAGAGGTTACGGGAAGTCTCAGGTGTTCCATCGTGAGGAATAACAAAAAGTGGATCATAAAACCATGTAGAAAAGTTTCGGATTGCTGACGTGCAAGTTTATTAGTAGTTCAACTATACATATACCCTTTTACAGCTCTTTGTTTGTATACATTTTTCTAGTTTTTTAATTTTTAAAAGCGATTTATATTCAATTAAATATTACAATAAACTTATTTTATAGCACAATAACCCTTTATATATATATATATATATATATATATATATATATACTGTATATATATATAAAGGAAATATGTTTTTTCTTTTTCTTTAAAAGCTTTAAATGAAGCATTTATTTCATTTATTCTATTCATAAAATGTATTTTTATGAATCAATTTTTTTCACTTGGGCCTGATAGGCCCTTATACGTCTATGTGTTGTGATGTGTACGGTGGCCCAGAAGTTCAAAACAATGTTCAAACTCTGAAATGAAATTACCTTTTTCTGAAATTTTTTTTTTTACACACTGCGAAAACACATTTACAAACTCTGAAACCTATTCACAAACATATAAAACAAATTAACAACAAATGTATTTTCGGATTTTCTTTCTCCAAAATTTGTAAATTTGTTCTGGGAAATTATAATGTCGTTTAACAGTTTGTAATTTTGTTTTAGGGGTTGTTCATTAATTTCACAGTTGTAAATGTGTTTGAGACTTTATAAATGCGTTTCAGGAGTTTGTATTTTTTTCAGGAAACTGTCATTTTTTTCCCCAGTTTGTAAATTTGATGCAAAGTTTTTTAATTTGTCGCAAAGTTTGTACATTTATTCCAGAGTTTGTCAATTTATTTAAGGAAATTGTATATTTGTACTGTTTTAACAGTTTGTCATTTTGTTTCACAGTTTGTAAATTTTAAGCAAAGTTTTTAAATTTCTCGCACAGTTTGTACATTTCTTCCAGAGTTTGTAAATGTGTTTAAAAAAAATTCAATTTTTTTTTAGTTTGTACATTTTTTTCACAGTTTGTAAATTTGAGGTAAAGTTTTTAAATTTGTTGCAGAGTTTGTATATTTCTTCCAGAGTTTGTAAACGTGTTTAAGAAAATTTACATTTGTTTCACAGTTTGTAATTTTGTTTTACAGTTTATAAATGTGACGTAAAGTTTTTAAATTTGTCGCAGAGTTTGTACATTTGTTTAAGGAAATTGTAATTTTTTTTCACAGTTTGTACATTTTTTTTTAAAGTTTCTAATTTTGTTTCACAGTTTTTAAATTTGACGCAAAGTTTTAAAATGTGTCGCAGAGTTTTTACATTTCTTTTTTTTGTAAATTTGTTTAAGAAAGTTTTACATTTGTTTCACAGTTTGTAACTTTGTTTTACAGTTAGTATATTTGACGCAAAGTTTAAAAATTTGTCCCAGAGTTCGTACATTTCTTCCAGAGTTTGTAAGTTTGTTTAAGGAAATTGTAATTTTGTAAAATGTCTTTCAGAGTTCCTTTTTTTTTCGGCCTTCTGTGCCACCTCAAGGGTCCACAGCCCCGGGAAGATGTAACTACGCACCCCCTTTGTTTAGATGACGTTTGCTCCGTTTGGTACCAATGCAGTTCTTCTCTTGACCGCACGGTGGGAGTGTTCGCAAAGACAACCGGCAAGAAGTCTGGTTCTGAAATATTAGTCTCACTAAGTGCATCTAATGACATCTTGGTTTGATAATATGAGTCGACGTGATGGGCTTCAAGTGAAAAGTCAAGCCACTTGATTTCTCATTAGCCGGATGGCGCTTAAATCTTAATAAATTGATTCCTTCTTGCCTCCCAATAGCATCTGCATAGAGATGAGAGTGGACAGCTGGAAGAATCCTCCATAGTGGTCCCTGGACGCTCCACAGCCATACATCTTAATTCATACTAATTGAGATAGCTGTGTGTATCCCGAGTGTGTGTCTGTGTGTTTATGCGAAAAGGGGGGGTGGTTGGGAAGCGAGATGATTTATGAAGAAGGGCCCTTTTAGAGGGACGGTGCAGACATTGATCCATGCAGATATTACGCCATTCATCTCCTCGCTCCGGCTATATTTGCCGTCCTTTATTGCTCGGCTCTCCTCCCCGGTCCTGGTTTTTCCTCGACTCCTCCCCGACACTTTTCTCTCATCCTCCCCTTTTTCCTTCCATCTTTTCAGTCACCTCTCTTAATGAAAACCCTGCAGCACGTCACAGGATCACCACATTTGTTTGCAGGGGGCCCCTGAAATAATTCTCCCACCCCTTGTCAGAATGTGGATTTATGGCGGGAGGAATGTGGAATAACTTTAACTGCAGCTGTAAGTGCACTTGGATGCATATAATTCCTCTTTAGCAGTCCCTGGAGGAGGGTGAGGACTTTTTAATAACTCCTTCCCTTCACCTCCATCCTCATTAAGAGACGAGCTGAGTGGGGATGGAAGGATCCACGAGAGGTCGGATCTTAAAGAAAAAAAGGGTGGATTCTAGAGAGCGACACATCAAGAAGCATTTAATGGTGTCATTAGAGCAACTGTTCCGTCGAGGACGGATGAATCCGTGGGTTAAGAGGAGTTAATCACCCGTCAATCAAAGGCCGGAAGCGTTTTATAACTCATTGTGTTTAAAATGAAGCTTCAATTAAGGCAGGTGAGGTACAGGAGGAACGTCGAGGGGTCGGAAACCAGAGGAAGATGGACAAAGACAGGACGAGACTGTCTTTTAAAAAAAAAAAAGGCCACTGAAGTCGATGATGTTGCTGCTTAAAGCAATTACAGCGTCCGGAGAGAAGCTCGGAGCATGAAGGATATTAACCTCGCTAACCTGCTCTATCGCTCCCGTAATTAAATTATCCTCACATCCTCCTGCAAAAACACGCAAAAACCTGCTGTTTACAGAAAGAAAATTAACTTGCACGAAGACGAGAAGAGGATCCATCATATTAACCCACAAGTTTTCAATTACTTTCTCCAAAGTTTGAAGAAATATTTGAACCAAACGCTGTGACTGGATGATAAATTGTTTTCTTACTTTTACTATCCCCCACTTCCTTTTATATATATATATATATATATATATATATATATATATATATATATATATATATATATATATATACACACACAAATAGAAAGAAATATGTCCAAACATCTAATTGAAAAACTGCTGGAATTGACTGTATCCTCTCGTCCTCAGTCATCGCCTGAATCTTCGAGTATTGTCGAGTACTGGACTCTAGTGTTAAAGAATTTACAGACCACATGACGCTTGACAAAGTCGTAACTGCTTTCATTTGTTTTTTAACCAAAATATGTCCAAACATCTGCTTTAAAAGTTGCTGGAGTCGACTGTATCCTCTCGTCCTCAGTCATCGCCGGAATCTTTGTAGTATTGTCGAGTACTTGACTCTAGGGTTGCAGAATTTACAGACCACATGACTCTTGACGAAGTCGTAACTGCTTTCATTTTTTTTTTAGACTAAAAATGTCGTAAACATCAGCTTTAAAAGCTGCTGGAGTCGACTGTATCCTCTCGTCCTCAGTCATCGCCGGAATCTTTGAGATATTGTCGAGTACTTGACTCTGGTGTTGCAGAATTTACAGACCACATGACACTTGACGAAGTCGTAACTGTTTTCTTTTTTTTTTTTTAACTAAAAATGTCGTAGACATCAGCTTTAAAAGATGCTGGAGTCGACTGTATCCTCTCGTCCTCAGTCATCGCCGAGATCTCACGGGATTTCATTGTTCATTTTGTTGCGGATGACATCATGACTGCGGATATTTAATCACAACACAACAATGAACATATGCCGTGAATATGTGCATTTTAATTCTAAATAAAAGAGGATCTATGATATGAAAAAATGTGTGATTTTGCCAAAAAAACTGAATATTTACATATTTATCTGTTTTTTGAAAATGTATTGCGATAATCACTGTATCTGCATCTTTTAACACCCATATTATGTATAAAGTTGAACACCTGAACGAGAGAACTTTTTAAGAATTGTGTTAAAAAATGTTTTTGCTGTAAAATCAAATCATATTTTTCGTTTAAAATATTTTAGTTTGTATTTGGCAGTATTTTCGTGATAAAGACAAACTACCTTCAGTAATCCATCAACGATAAATCAGCATCCAAATGACAGTAATATAGTGTAATTCATACGCATGCCTGTAGGGGCGCACTGTCAGTGACATCTGTTCCGTATGGTAAATGTGTTCAATACTTGCTAGCATTAGCAATTTTTCGTCCTTTTTAAGTTTTGTATTCAAGTCGTAAGTTTGCAGTTTTTATGCACTTCAGCTCTAATATCTGGTCGGATCTGCATCATTTATGAATTCACTGTAAACTCACGCTCTTGCCAAGGTGTGTGTGTTTTTTTTTAAAGCTCCATCTGGAGAAGCGACAAAATCCAATAAACCAAAATATCCTGGAGGTTTATCTGAGAACTCGCTCGCACCGCGGTCACACAATATGAACTGAGAGAATCTCACCGAGTCAATTACCCCGGGACAGTAGGAGTCGATCTGTCGTCACGCCCTCCATCCGCTGCGATCTTATTGGTTCATATGAGTTCCATACAATTTCCTCATCACCTTTTTTTAACTCCGGTAAATCGATTGATTTACTGGATCAAACGGTGCATCGGATTATAAAATGCTATGTAAATGAACTGGTCTATTTTCATACATAAGGATTATAAAGTGAATTAAATACGTTACAGCGTCGTAGAATCACTCTTGAGGCTTCGAAGTCATGAGTTTCACGGATTAATACTACGGATCCTTCATGAGTAATACTACTGCAGCTTTGCAGAGAAATACTACAGATTATTGCAGTTAAATATATGTAGCCTTGTGGAGTAATACTAGGGACTCTCGCAAAATAACTAAGGAGTCTTGCGGAGTAATAATATTGAGTAATACTACCCTGGACTTGAGGAGTAATACCAAAGAGCTCAAAAAGTTATACCATGGAGCCTCCCAGAATTATGCTAAGGAGCCTTGAGTTGTAATATTAGGGTGCCTTGAGGAGTAATACAACGGAGCCTAGCAGAGTAATACTGTACATCCTAGAGGAGTGACAATACGAAGCCCCACGATGTAGTAATAAAGAGCCTTGCGTTATAATACTACGGAGCCATGCGGACTTATACTACAGGGCCTTGTGAAGTAATTCTACGGAAACTCCCTAGTAATACTATGGTGCCTTGCGGAATGAAATTCTGGGCTACACAGAGTAATAATACATAGCCTTGCGAAGTAATAATATGTAGCCTTGTGAAGTAATGATAAAGAGCCTTGCGAAGTAATAATACGGAGCCTCGTGATGTAATAATAAAGAGCCTCGCAAAGTAGAAATACGGAGCCGTGCGAAGTAATAATACGGAGCCTTGCGAAGTAATAATACGGAACCTTGGGAAGTAATAATACGGAACCTTGCGAAGTAATAATACGGAGCCTCGTGATGTAATAATAAAGAGCCTCGCAAAGTAATAATACGGAGCTGTGCGAAGTAATAATACGGAGCCTTGCGAAGTAATAATACGGAACCTTGCGAAGTAATAATACGGAGCCTTATGACGTAATAATAAAGAGCCTCGCAAAGTAATAATACGGAGCTGTGCGAAGTAATAATATGGAGCCTTGCGAAGTAATAATACGGAACCTTGCGAAGTAATAATACGGAACCTTGCGAAGTAATATTACTGAGCCTTGCGAAGTAATAATACTAAGCCTTGCGAAGTAATAATACGGAACCTTGTGAAGTAATTATATGGAGCCTTGCGAAGCAATAATACGGAACCTTGCTAGGTAATAATTGTGAGCCTTGCGAAGTAATAATACGGAACCTTGCGAAGTAATTATACGGAGCCTTGCGAAGTAATAATACGGAACCTTGCTAGGTAATAATTGTGAGCCTTGCGAAGTAATAATACAGAACCTTACGAAGTAATAATTGTGAGCCTTGCGAAGTAATAATACGGAACCTCGCGTAATTATACTATGGAGCCTTTTTGATTTATACTACAGCACCTCACAGAGTAATACTACGGAACCACTCTTAATAATACTATGGAGCCTTGCGGACGAATACTAAGGGGCCCCTGAAGTTATACATCCCAAAATAATACTACAGAGCCTCAAAAGACATTTTATCTGTGTATTGTTTTTGATTGTTAAAGTGCTTTGTGACCTTTACAAATAACCATTACTTACTTACCTACTTACTTACAGACTATTTTAATGGACCCCTGAAGTAATACTAGGGACCCTCCTAGAATAATATTACAGATCCTCACAGGATAATACCATTGGGCCCGGCGGATTAATACTATGGAAAATCGCAGAGTAATACAACAAAGCCTCACTAGGTAATATCACGGAGCCTTCACAGAATAATACTACAAAATATCGCAGAGTAATACCACAAAGACTGCGGTGAAAAGAGAAGTTATACAAAGGAACCTCTCGCGAGGCTGCGTATTAAAGTTGTACTAAATCATTTGAACAGAATTTCAAGCGTCGTGTATCACATAAAACTGCTTTGAGGTCAGTAAGTACAGCCAGAATACATACATAGCAGTTCAGTTATAATACTAATATGGTTATTATGATGTTAAAAATATTGTCCTACAAAGTAAATGTTGAGATCAAAGTCCTATTTCCCAAAAATCCCAGCGACTGCGTGGAGTTAAGCAAGTGGAAAAACGAGGCCAAGATTTCATGTTTCTCCTCAAATGGATCATCAACTTTAATTATAAAGTCTGGCTGCGTCGCCTCTCTTAGGTTTATTGAATTGTGTAGCAATAATTAACAATACTAATGACACCAGTGGTGTTTAGAACTCAAACATTCATACGTAATGAATTCAACCTCTCGAGCGAAAACACACACACACACACACACACGCGAGAAGGATAAACAGATTCTCGACACGACGCGGATGATTCGCTGGCGTTTAATCCTCGTCTTTCGAAACCGACCATTTGTCATCCTTTTGTATCTCAGCTGCTCGGATGAACATCATCAGCGCCGAGATGATCAAGTGCCGTCGCGCGCTAAATTTAATCAAAGCCACTCCTGCGAACCCAAGCAGGAATTTACGGTTTGAACCACATTACCACGAGTAAGCAACTTTTAGATTCATCCCACAAAAATGTCCTGGAGGTATTTGAGGACCATGTGTTAATGAATGTTTAATGATGCATCGCTACACGCTTTTTCGAAAATGATCTTAACTGGCAGATCGGGGCGGCCTGGAGAATAGGTTTCCCCGTTATTAAGAAAATAAAAATCTTTTTTTCTGAAATAAAAGCCTGTTTTAGTGTCATTTAGGAAGCTTTTTGTCGGGCAAGCATGTGACCTGAGGCTGCGTCCTTATTGGTTGTTTGACAATCATCTTTTATTTTAATTAATTCTTTCTTTTTACATGAATGAACTGGACATTTTTTCATATTTTTACGTTTATTTTACATTCGCCACTCATATATTTTGCAACAATCACTCGTTTATCTTTACAATCCTGCTACACGGTTGTGTAACAACCCTTTGTTAAAAATAACGTTTCAATTTAAAATCAATAACATGATTAATAAATGATTACATAAACAATGGTTACATACATTTTATATGTATATATGCTTTTCACATTAAAAAATTGCATTTTTTTTCCTTAACCGATGCACGAATCAGCTACAAAATAATATGTAACAAATAATAATGCAAAAAATGTTACTTTTGGTCTGAATATTCTCTATTTAGATGAAAATAAAAAAGAACAACTGTCATAGGGACGAAAATATTATATATCAAGACAAGATCTGATGATTCAATGCTTAGGAAAAGGAAGTTATTTCAAAATAAAAGCACAAATACGTAAAAAATTCGAATGAATCCCCTTTTTAAGTCAAATTCCAGTCGAAATATGAACTTTTTTTTTTGGCTACATAGGAGACATTTTAGGATTTGGGATATTATTAAAAAAAAAGAAGTAAGATTTTGAATAATAGTATCTTAATTAGATTTTTATTGAAAACACATTTGTTACAACCTCACATTTCCTCTCTGTTTAAGAACAAACCAAGCTTCTAATTCAAAATTATATTTTGGATTATTAAAAATCACAGCTTCTCATTGAATCTGAGCTCATTTTCTCTTGTTAAGGAAGTGTCGTGAGAAGCTCTGCGGTTTGTTTTTAGGGCGTAAAAAAAAAAAAGAGGAGACAAAAACATTGCTGAGTCAGCTGAAACTGAACGATGCACAATGGGAACGATCTTCCTCCTCACGTGATCCGAACCATAGACAAAAAAAAAAGTGTTTTTTATTCAGGAACTAAATGGCACGATATCAGCGACACACATGGGGTGTCATGGCCGTGTGATGGAATGAAGCCGCCGAGAATTCATCCTGCGTTTCTCCAACTGACCCTGAATCAGAGCCCACTGTGTCTTTATTAATGTGTGGAAGTCTTTCTCTCCTTTTTTCCTGAATGTTCCGCCGGCGTCGGTTCGGCGAGATAAAGCTAAGAGTTGAAAATGAAATATCCCTCGTGTTCAGGCGAGAGCTGGGCTCTGGTTTGAGTTGGAATCCCTTGGGCTCCCGGTCAGTAAATGTTATTACATCCTCCAGACCCACGGATGTCAAACGCTCGGCAGGACGGCTGCAGGTTCGCTTTCAGCTCCTGCAGGGAGAGCCACGGGTTTGAAGGCTCGTTTCGTAATCCCGAAAAATACACAATTGACACTTTTCTTCTCTTTTTAAAGAACTAAAAGAGGCAGAGGATGCGTAAATATTGTTCTGCGTTGGATCATTTTAAATGTTTTTGTTTTATTATTGGCTGTAATGTAAATTTAAATAGACTTTAGACTTTCTTTTATTGTACAGAAAACACAGCAGTGAAACTGGCAACGAAATTTCATTGCTTGGCAACTGATAAAAAAAAAACCAGCAGAAAGATGTTTACATAAAAAGTATAAATATAAATATTAATAAGTTAAAAATAGTGCAATATAGTAAAAATGAAACAAATGAACTACTACTACTTAAGAAAATTATTTATCCACTAAACATTTGCGATTGTGATCAATAAAATCAACAAGAGTCTTATCTTATAAATACTTTATTTATAACTTCTATAACTTATAAATATTTTCACATTTCTCATTCAAGGAAATTAAAAATATTTTTTGTGTTAAAAGAAATGTAATATTACTTTTATAATTCAATTTAAAATAAAGAGATATTGATTTTTAAGAAATCAAATCAATGATAATTATAAACAGATTAACCCTTGCGCTGTTTCAGGGTCAAGGTGACCCGAAGGCCAGAAGCAACACAAGGGATACCACAAACACATTGGTTTTCAGGCCTTTCCGGGTCACTTTGACCCTAATATAAAAAAGGAATAATGTACAACAACAGCATAAGTTGTCAAAACTCTTAATTCCTAAACTAAAAAAAAAGAAATAATTTATATATTTATAAAAATAAAAAAAATCTTAATTTTTTTAATTTATTTAAAAAAAAGGCAATTTTTATCGACTAAATCAACAAATGTTTTAGTTGTTTATGTTATCTCATACAAAAGTTATATTTTTACATTTCTCATTTAAGTAAATTAAAATATCAAGGGGAAAAAATACCTTAGAAACATCAGCAGAATTAATTAAACATGTAAAAAGGTTTTCTTTTAGATTGAGATTAAAATATTGAATAATACAATAAATGAAAATTATATTAAACTAGTAAAAAAAAAACGGCATTAATAGCTATAAAATGTATGAAAATAACAATTTGTATATATTCAAATAAATACGAATAGATACGTTTCTAGCAATAGGTGAGATTTTACAAATATGTGTTCCAAAAACTGTTTAAAAAAGACAATACATTTAGTGTAGATTCATATGCATGTTATATTTATCTCTTTTATCTCTTACAAATTACAATTTTGTACTTATTATATTATTCTCACATCAAAAATTTAATTTAATTTCCAAAAGAAGTGACAACCTCCCACCATTAGATGGCAGTGTTTCAACTCAAAATCCAGGATCATCGAGATAAAAGAAGGATGCATAAATGTATACGTTTTTGTGTATAAATCTCAATTTTTGTTTTCAAACGTCTCCCTCCTCGTGAAACAACAAAGCTTCTTGAAACGCAACAGTCATGTTGGCCTATACAGGAAGTCTTTCACACCTTCCTCTTTCTACTTTCACTTCCCACAATGCTCTGTTTCCTTTTTTTTTCTCCAGGACTCATTCAGGCGTCACAGAAGCTGCTGTAATTAGAATTAAAGTATTAGAGTTAAAAAAACGTGGGATTTAGGAATGATTATAACGAAGGAAGCTATAATCTCCGTCCTCCCCGTGAGGTTTTCCTCTCGTGCGGAAACTAAACAAAATCTTCACTTCTGCTCGTCCTTACTTTTGAGCAATTCTGTCTATTTTCACCCAGTCATGTCGATAAATGACCCACACACACACAAGTGGACACGCACACAGGTGGACACGCACACAGGTGGACACACACACAGATGGACACACACACAGGTGGACACACACACAGATATACGCACACGCAGGTGAAAGAAGACAAAGGTGGACACACATACAGGTTAACGAACACACGGTTGTACAAACATAGACAAGTGGACGCACACACATATAGACACACACAGGTGGACACACACACAGGTGGACATACACAAAGGTGGACACACACACAGGTGGACAGACACAACGGTAGACACACACACAGGTGAACATACACACAGGTGGACATACACAAAGGTGCACACACACACACGTGAAAACACTCTCACAGGAACACACAAACAGGTGGACATACACACAGGTGGACACACACAGGTGGACGCACACAGGTGAAGATACACAAAGGTGAACATTCACACAGGTGAACATACACACAGGTGGACACACAAACAGGTGGACATACACACAGGTGGACACACACAGGTGAAGATACACAAAGGTGAACATTCACACAGGTGAACATACACACAGGTGGACATACACACAGGTGGACACACACATACAGGCGGACACACACACAGGTGGACACACACACACACGTGGGCTCACACACAGGTGGACACACACACAGGTGAACACACACACACACAGGTGAACATACACACAGGTGGACACACACACACACAGTTGGACACACACATACAGGTGGACACACACACACAGGTGAACACACACACACACAGGTGAACATACACACAGGTGGACACACACACACACATACAGGTGGACACACACACACAGGTGAACATACACACAGGTGGACACACACATACAGGTGGAAACACACACAAAGGGGAACATACACACAGGTGGACACACACACACACAGGTGGACACACACATACAGGTGGACACACACACACAGGTAGACACACACACAGCTGGACAAACACACAGGTGGACACACTCACAGGTGGAAACACACACACAGGTGGACACACACACAGGTTGACACACACACACACACATACACACATACACACCCCCCCACACACACACACACATACACACCCCCCCCACACACACACACACACACACACACACACACACACACACACACACACACACACACACACACACACACACACACACACACACACACACACACACACATACACACACACACGCACACAACTCTTCAACAAACAAACAAAGACAGGAAACAGGAAGCTCCTGAAAACATGTATAACTCGAGGTATAAAAAAAACCCCAAGTTATTTTAAGTGACAAACACTGTGTTTCCGCGAGTGTGCGTCTGTGGGACTCCTCGGCTCTGCGCCCTGTTAGCGCATTAACCTGGGGTCTCCGTGCTCCCCCGATCAGCGTAACCCCATTAACTCCCATTAAGTCTCATTACCATCCTCGCGAGGACGGTTCCGGCTTCGCTTTATCTCATTTCCTAGACAACCGGCGAAATGCAAGGGGAGCGTCTAAGTGGAACACATATTTGTCAGTAATGGTGAGTTGTTAGTCGCTCCATCAGAGGCCCGCCGACGATTGACAGTAATTGAACAATCCCGGCGCCGGGAGGGAAGAAGACAAGTCGACGTCCTCGACCGGTGGAGAATTTATTTCGTTTTCTTACTGGAGGAGGCGGCGAGTGACAGTTTGACACAGAGTCAACTATAATTATACATGACTGTCAGAGAAATATTCAGTTTGTGGTCGTAACCGAGATTATTCTTTCACTTCCTCCAACACTTCCTCGCGGAGTCACTCGACTGCCGCACTTTAGGCATTTGTTTTAGTGGATTTTGTTCATTTAAAACCACGAGACAAATAGAAGTACATCAGTGGCATCAGAATATTAGCAAATTTAACCTTTTTTAATTTTGGAACTTTGAATTTTTTGAATCATTGCACATTTTTTAAATCATTTAATTCAATACTTTTTATACAAAAAAAAGGTTAATTTACTTAATTTCTTCACGTTTATTTGTTTTCAAAATTATTATTATTTTTTTTTACACATAGAGTTTGATATTCTTATTCCAATAATTCAAAAACAAAGTTTCCAAATTCAACATTTTTATACTTCATAGCCTTTAAAATTCAATCTAAAAATGCTTGTATTAAAGTAACACCATCAATTATTTTTTTACACATAGAGTTTGATATTCTTATTCCAATAATTCAAAAACAAAGTTTCCAAATTCAACATTTTTATACTTCATAGCCTTTAAAATTCAATCTAAAAATGCTTGTGTTAAAGTAACACCATCAATTATTTTTTTACACATAGAGTTTGATATTCTTATTCCAATAATTCATGAAAAAAAAATTCAAATTCATTTTGTTGAACATTGTAGACTTTTTAAGCTCAATATAATATTTTGGTGTGATAGTCACTCGACTGCTGCACTTTAGGCTTTCGTTCCTTTTGTTTTAGTGTATTTTGTTCATTTAAAACCACGAGACAAATAGAAGTACATCAGTGGCATCAGAATATTAGCAAATTTAACCTTTTTTAATTTTAAAACTTGGAATTTTTTGAAGCATTGCACATTTTTTTAATCATTTAATTCAATACTTTTTATACAAAAAAAGGTTAATTTACTTAATTTCTTCACGTTTATTTGTTTTCAAAATTATTATTATTTTTTTTTACACATAGAGTTTGATATTCTTATTCCAATAATTCAAAAACAAAGTTTCCAAATTCAACATTTTTATACTTCATAGCCTTTAAAATTCAATCTAAAAATGCTTGTATTAAAGTAACACCATCAATTTTTTTTTACACATAGGGTTTGATATTCTTATTCCAATAATTCATGAAAAAAAAATTCAAATTCATTTTGTTGAACATTGTAGACTTTTAAGCTCAATATAACATTTTTGGTGTGATAGTCACTCGACTGCTGCACTTTAGGCTTTCGTTCTTTTTGTTTTAGTGTATTTTGTTCATTTAAAACCACGAGACAAATGGAAGTACATCAGTGGCATCAGAATATTAACAAATTTAACCTTTTTTAATTTTGAAACTTTGAATTTTTTGAAGCATTGCACAATTTTTAAATCATTTAATTCAATATTTTTTTGTACAAAAAATGTATAATTTTTTCACGTTTATTTGTTTTCAAAATTAATCTTTTTTTTTTTTTACACATAGAGTTTGATATTCTTATTCCAATAATTCAAAAACAAAGTTTCCAAATTCAACATTTTTATACTTCATAGCCTTTAAAATTCAATCTAAAAATGCTTGTGTTAAAGTAACACCATAATTATTTTTTTTATACTTAGGGTTTGATATTCTTATTCCAATAATTCATGAAAAAAAAATTCAAATTCATTTTGTTGAACATTGTAGACTTTTAAGCTCAATATAATATTTTTGGTGTGATAGTCACTCGACTGCTGCACTTTCGTTCCTTTTGTTTTAGTGTATTTTGTTCATTTAAAACCACGAGACAAATGGAAGTACATCAGTGGCATCAGAATATTAGCAAATTTAACCTTTTTTAATTTTGAAACTTTGAATTTTTTGAAGCATTGCACAATTTTTAAATCATTTAATTCAATATTTTTTGTACAAAAAAAGGTATAATTTTTTCACGTTTATTTGTTTTCAAAATTAATCTTTTTTTTTTTTACACATAGAGTTTGATATTCTTATTCCAATAATTCAAAAAAAAAGTTTCCAAATTCAACATTTTTATACTTCATAGCCTTTAAAATTCAATCTAAAAATGCTTGTGTTAAAGTAACACCATCAATTATTTTTTTACACATAGGGTTTGATATTCTTATTCCAATAATTCATGAAAAAAAAATTCAAATTCATTTTGTTGAACATTGTAGACTTTTTAAGCTCAATATAATATTTTGGTGTGATAGTCACTCGACTGCTGCGCTTTAGGCTTTCGTTCCTTTTGTTTTAGTGTATTTTGTTCATTTAAAACCACGAGACAAATGGAAGTACATCAGTGGCATCAGAATATTAGCAAATTTAACCTTTTTTAATTTTAAAACTTGGAATTTTTTGAATCATTGCACATTTTTAAAATCATTTAATTCAATACTTTTTATACAAAAAAAAGGTTAATTTACTTAATTTCTTCACGTTTATTTGTTTTCAAAATTAATCTTTCTTTTTTTTACACATAGAGTTTGATATTCTTATTCCAATAATTCAAAAACAAATCCTTTAAATTAATTTTGTTGTACTTTGTAGACTTTTGAGCTCAATATACAATTTTTGGTATTATTTTGACACTATACATGCTTTTATTACACATATAGTTTGATATTCTTATTCCAATATTTCAAAAACACATTTTCCAAATACAATTTTTTATTTATTTCCTTCGCCTTTTTAACTAAATATAAATTTTTTGGTATGATAGTGACAAAAATTCAAAATGTTACTTCAACGATTTATTATTCTGATGACACTGATATACTTTTCCATCATTTTATTTACCTACATTTATCTGATCAACACAATTAAATTAAAGTATTTTCTTTTTCAGCATTTGAAATATCGTAGATCAACCAGATCCGACCAGACGCCTGGTTGAACACAAACCATTCCCAGAGGCCCGGCTCAAGGTCGGGGGTTCAAGGACAAGCGCATCAGATCCCTGGATACCCCTCTGAGGAGACCTCCGGGGCGGACCTCGGACATGTGTCCATGTGTCCCAGCTGGCCAGGGAGCGTCTCATTTTCTGAGCTGGAAGAGGTTTCTAGAGGGAGCCAAAACTCTGTTTTTTTTGCACTATTTTCCTATCTTTTGAATACATTTTCTAGTGAAACATCATTTTTTAAACTGATGGCGCCACCTACTGACCTCTAAACAACACGTCACTGTTTCATGAAGCTTCACCGGACCATCACCAGGTTGAACGCAGCAGGTTTACTTTTTTATTTCTTGACAAAACACAATCAATAAAATAATTCACGGCTCCTTCCTGTTTGAAATCGAACTACTTCCTGTGTTCAAGACTAGTCATTACATAGAGTGATGTCATCAGCACGAGCCGTCCCTGCACGCCTGACACATTTTGTTTTCCTTCGGCGGAATAAACTCACCTGCACATCGTCATCAACATTCCTGGATCAAATGGAAGCAACAACAACCTTCAACGAGTCATGACTCACACCTTCCCTGCTGGGTTTACAGCCTTACGTAATGAGTTTCACTTCTTCTTTTTTTTTTTGCTTTTCCTCCGAAAAATTTGTTTATTTGTCCACAACTGCTGATTTGATGATGAAATTGAGTTCCTCGAACATGCTTCTGTGGTTCTATGATGTGAAACTACTGCAGCGTACGAGCTTTATTCAGTTTGAACGATATGAAGAACCGAAACTTGGAAATGAGAAGATTAAATCAACATTTTAGTGTTTGTGTTGCTGTTTAATGGAGGAGCTGAAATGTCAGGCAAGCATGTGACCCCGAGGCTGCTTTCCTTTTAATTTTTTTTGCAATTTTTCTTGAAATTTAATTTATCTTTTCAACTCTTCTCACATATTCTGCCACAAAATGTAAATATAAAATCACAAATCTCACTAGAAGAAGAAATAAATGTATTTAATTTATTTATAGCGTTTTTTTTTTACAAAATTGTATGTCTCAGAAATATATAAATATAGTATATTATTAACCAAAATAAAATGTAGTAAGTTGAAAAAAATAATTTAAAATGAAACAAATATATATATATATATTTAAAATAAATGTTTTTGATTGAAATAACATTTTAAGAATTAATTGTCTTTTTTTATGTCTTAATAAGTCACAAATAAAAAAAGTTTGAGTGTGTCTGTAAATTCTGCAACACCAGAGTCAAGTTCTAGGACAATATTACAAATATCTTGTCGATGACTGAGGACGAGAGGATACAGTCGACTACAGCAGCTTTTAAAGCTGATGTTTGGACATTATTTGGATTTTAAAACAAATAAAAGCAGTTACGACTTCGTCAAGAGTCATTTGGTCTGTAAATTCTATCCAAACTAAAATGTAGTAAGTTGAAAAAAGCATTTAATAAAAATATGTATATTAAAAATAAGCGTTTTTGATTAAAATATCAATATAAGAATCAATTTTCTTTTTTGTCTCTCCATCAGTCACAAATAAAAAAAGGTTCAGAATCCCACAACTTTTATTGCTTCAAGTACAATTTTGCTTTATTAGTTTAATCTACTTCAACTGCGATTTAAAACCACCAAACTAGCGCCGAACTCCTTTGATCTTTTTTAATATGTCGTTTATCTGCTGCTCTTTTCTTTTCCACAAGGTTTTACAGCCGCCGTGAACAAGAAATCCTGTTAAGCAAAGATCATGTCCCCAGATTTTGAGAAGAGACAGAAAGATCTAATGCTGGAGTGTGTGTGTGTAGGTGTGTGTGTGTGTGTGTGTGTGTGTGTGTGTGTGTGTGTGTGTGTGTGTGTGTGTGTGTGTGTGTGTGTGTGTGTGTGTGTGTGTGTGTGTGTGTGTGTGTTACAAGTGGAGATTGGATCTGACCCATTAAGTTTAGCGCCTGCCTATGGAGCAGCGGCGTAGTTCGGGTCAGTTGAGAGATTTCATTGTAAATCTGCGAAACGATCACGATAATATACAGAGAGAAGAATCCTGAATGACTTTCTTCTTCTTCTTCTTCTTATTTTTTTCTCTGAGAAAGATGAACACGAATCTCAGTCTTTAGAGACGTGTCCGACTCAAAGGTCGACGGATCCGTGGAATGTCGAAACCAGACGTGTTATCTGAGGAATCTGTCGGATCAGCTGATCCACGAACAGTCGCTACTGTCTCATTATTACCCAAGACTGACACAAATAAATAATAAATGCTTTTTTTCATAAAAAATGCTGACTAAACAGAAAAATATACTGGTGTATACTTTCAAGCAGGAATATTTAAAGAAAGATCATGTGCATTTTTCTTTGAAATTTATCGTATGAAGTTAAAAAGCATAAAAATATAAGATAAAAAAAGAGAGTATTTATAATTTTCTTTTTACTTTTGATTTTTGTGGCATTTATCAGACACATTTAAAAAACAAAAAAACATTTTTTTTGTTTTCATGAATAATTATTTATTACTTTTACTTAAGTCGTGTCTACATGATAAACCTTTCCTTTTAATAAAACAAAAATCATATATTTAATAGGAAATCTAAAAAGGAAGAAAAATTTTCAAAACAGTTGCCATGGTAACGACAAGATGATCGAAATGTCCGATTGTTTGTAACATAACTTAATCAAATCAAAGTATTTTATACAGAAGAAAATGTATATTGAAAGGTTTAATTCCTTTTTATTGAATCAAATAATTAAATAATTTTATATTGATAGGTGGAAATGAATATTTCTTTTCTCGTCTAAATGTATTTTTTCCAATTAAAAACATTTTTACACCTAGAGTTTGATATTCTTATTCCAATGTTTAAATGCATTTTATAAATTGAATATTTTTTAATTCTTACGCTTTTAAATTCAATATAAAAATGTTATAATAATGTTTCAGTCTCTGGTCATAATGTTTCAGTCTCTGGTCATAATATTTCAGTCTCCGGTCATAATGTTTCAGTCTCTGGTCATAATGTTTCAGTCTCCGGTCATAATGTTTCAGTCTCTGGTCATAATGTTTTAGTCTCTGTTCATAATGTTATAGTCGCTAGTCATAATGTTTCAGTCTCTGGTCATAATGTTTCAGTCTCTGGTCATAATGTTTCAGTCTCTGGTCATAATGTTTCAGTCTCCGGTCATAATGTTTCAGTCTCTGGTCATAATGTTTCAGTCTCTGGTCATAATGTTTCAGTCTCCGGTCATAATGTTTCAGTCTCTGGTCATAATGTTTTAGTCTCTGTTCATAATGTTATAGTCGCTAGTCATAATGTTTCAGTCTCTGGTCATAATGTTTTAGTCTCTGTTCATAATGTTATAGTCGCTAGTCATAATGTTTCAGTCTCTGGTCATAATGTTTCAGTCTCTGGTCATAATGTTTCAGTCTCTGGTCATAATGTTTCAGTCTCTGGTCATAATGTTTCAGTCTCTGGTCGTAATATTTCAGTCTCTGGTCATAATGTTTCAGTCTCTGGTCATAATGTTTCAGTCTCCGGTCATAATGTTTCAGTCTCTGGTCATAATGTTTTAGTCTCTGGTCATAATGTTATAGTCGCTAGTCATAATGTTTCAGTCTCTGGTCATAATGTTTCAGTCTCTGGTCATAATGTTTCAGTCTCTGGTCATAATGTTTCAGTCTCTGGTCATAATGTTTCAGTCTCTGGTCATAATGTTTCAGTCTCTGGTCATAATGTTTCAGTCGCTGGTCATAATGTTTCGGTCTCTGGTCATAATGTTTCAGTCTCTGGTCATAATGTTTCGGTCTCTGGTCATAATGTTTCAGTCTCTGGTCATAATGTTTTAGTCTCTGGTCATAATGTTTCAGTCTCTGGTCATATTGTTTCAGTCTCTGGTCATAATGTTTCAGTCTCTGGTCGTAATGTTATAGTCGCTAGTCATAATGTTTCAGTCTGTGGTCATAATGTTTCAGTCGCTAGTCATAATGTTTCAGTCTCTGTTCATAATGTTTCAGTCTCTGTTCATAATGTTTCATTCCCTGGTCATAATGTTTCGGTCTCTGTTCATAATGTTTTAGTCTCTGGTCATAATGTTTCATTCCCTGGTCATAATGTTTCAGTCTCTGGTCATAATGTTTCAGTCTCTGGTCATAATGTTTCGGTCTCTGGTCATAATGTTTCAGTCTCTGGTCATAATGTTTCAGTCTCCGGTCATAATGTTTCAGTCTCTGGTCATAATGTTTCAGTCTCTGGTCATAATGTTTCAGTCTCTGGTCATAATGTTTCAGTCTCCGGTCATAATGTTTCAGTCTCTGGTCATAATGTTTCAGTCTCTGGTCATAATGTTTCAGTCTCCGGTCATAATGTTTCAGTCTCTGGTCATAATGTTTCAGTCTCTGGTCGTAATATTTCAGTCTCTGGTCATAATGTTTCAGTCTCTGGTCATAATGTTTCAGTCTCCGGTCATAATGTTTCAGTCTCTGGTCATAATGTTTTAGTCTCTGGTCATAATGTTATAGTCGCTAGTCATAATGTTTCAGTCTCTGGTCATAATGTTTCAGTCTCTGGTCATAATGTTTCAGTCTCTGGTCATAATGTTTCAGTCTCTGGTCATAATGTTTCAGTCTCTGGTCATAATGTTTCAGTCTCTGGTCATAATGTTTCAGTCTTTGGTCATTATGTTTCAGTCTCTGGTCATATTGTTTCAGTCGCTGGTCATAATGTTTCGGTCTCTGGTCATAATGTTTCAGTCTCTGGTCATAATGTTTCGGTCTCTGGTCATAATGTTTCAGTCTCTGGTCATAATGTTTTAGTCTCTGGTCATAATGTTTCAGTCTCTGGTCATATTGTTTCAGTCTCTGGTCATAATGTTTCAGTCTCTGGTCGTAATGTTATAGTCGCTAGTCATAATGTTTCAGTCTGTGGTCATAATGTTTCAGTCGCTAGTCATAATGTTTCAGTCTCTGTTCATAATGTTTCATTCCCTGGTCATAATGTTTCGGTCTCTGTTCATAATGTTTTAGTCTCTGGTCATAATGTTTCATTCCCTGGTCATAATGTTTCAGTCTCTGGTCATAATGTTTCAGTCTCTGGTCATAATGTTTCGGTCTCTGGTCATAATGTTTCAGTCTTTGGTCATAATGTTTCAGTCTCCGGTCATAATGTTTCAGTCTCTGGTCATAATGTTTTAGTCTCTGGTCATAATGTTTTATTCCCTGGTCATAATGTTTCAGTCTCTGGTCATAATGTTTCAGTCTCTGGTCATAATGTTTCAGTCTCTGGTCATAATGTTTCGGTCTCTGGTCATAATGTTTCAGTCTCTGGTCATAATGTTTTAGTCTCTGGTCATAATGTTTCATTCCCTGGTCATAATGTTTCAGTCTCTGGTCATAATGTTTCAGTCTCTGGTCATAATGTTTTAACCGCTAGTCATAATGTTTCAGTCTCTGGTCATAATGTTTTAGTCGCTAGTCATAATGTTTCAGTCTCTGGTCATAATGTTTCAGTCTCTGTTCATAATGTTTCGGTCTCTGGTCATAATGTTTCAGTCTCTGGCCATAATGTTTCAGTCTCTGGTCATAATGTTTCATTCCCTGGTCATAATGTTTCAGTCTCTGGTCATAATGTTTTAGTCTCTGGTCATAATGTTTCATTCCCTGGTCATAATGTTTCAGTCTCTGGTCAAATTTTACAGTCTCCGGTCATAATGTTTCAGTCTCTGGTCATAATGTTTCGGTCTCTGTTCATAATGTTTTAATCTCTGGTCATAATGTTTCAGTCCCTGGTCATAATGTTTCAGTCTCTGGTCATAATGTTTCAGTCTCTGGTCATAATGTTTCAGTCTCTGGTCATAATGTTTTAGTCTCTGGTCATAATGTTTCATTCCCTGGTCATAATGTTTCAGTCTCTGGTCAAATTTTACAGTCTCCGGTCATAATGTTTCAGTCTCTGGTCATAATGTTTCGGTCTCTGTTCATAATGTTTTAATCTCTGGTCATAATGTTTCAGTCTCTGGTCATAATGTTTCAGTCTCTGGTCATAATGTTTCGGTCTCTGTTCATAATGTTTCAGTCTCTGGTCAAATGTTACAGTCTCCGGTCATAATGTTTCAGTCCCTGGTCATAATGTTTCAGTCTCTGGTCATAATGTTTCAGTCTCTGGTCATAATGTTTCATTCCTTGGTCATAATGTTTCAGTCTCTGGTCATAATGTTTTAGTCTCTGGTCATAATGTTTCAGTCTCTGGTCATAATGTTTCAGTCTCTGGTCATAATGTTTCAGTCTCCGGTCATAATGTTTCAGTCTCTGGTCATAATGTTTTAGTCTCTGGTCATAATGTTTCAGTCTCTGGTCATAATGTTTCAGTCTCTGGTCATAATGTTTCAGTCTCCGGTCATAATGTTTCAGTCTCTGGCCGTAATGTTTCAGTCTCTGGTCATAATGTTTCAGTCTCCGGTCATAATGTTTTAGTCTCTGGTCATAATGTTTTAGTCTCTGGTCATAATGTTTCAGTCTCTGGTCGTAATGTTTCAGTCTCTGGTCATAATGTTTCAGTCTCTGGTCATAATGTTTCAGTCTCTGGTCGTAATGTTTCAGTCTCTGGTCATAATGTTTCAGTCTCTGGTCATAATGTTTTAGTCTCTGGTCATAATGTTTTATTCCCTGGTCATAATGTTTCAGTCTCTGGTCATAATGTTTCAGTCTCTGGTCATAATGTTTCAGTCTCTGGTCATAATGTTTCGGTCTCTGGTCATAATGTTTCAGTCTCTGGTCATAATGTTTCAGTCTCTGGTCATATTGTTTCAGTCTCTGGTCATAATGTTTCAGTCTCTGGTCGTAATGTTATAGTCGCTAGTCATAATGTTTCAGTCTGTGGTCATAATGTTTCAGTCGCTAGTCATAATGTTTCAGTCTCTGTTCATAATGTTTCATTCCCTGGTCATAATGTTTCGGTCTCTGTTCATAATGTTTTAGTCTCTGGTCATATTGTTTCATTCCCTGGTCATAATGTTTCAGTCTCTGGTCATAATGTTTCAGTCTCCGGTCATAATGTTTCAGTCTCTGGTCATAATGTTTTAGTCTCTGGTCATAATGTTTTATTCCCTGGTCATAATGTTTCAGTCTCTGGTCATAATGTTTCAGTCTCTGGTCATAATGTTTCAGTCTCTGGTCATAATGTTTCGGTCTCTGGTCATAATGTTTCAGTCTCTGGTCATAATGTTTTAGTCTCTGGTCATAATGTTTCATTCCCTGGTCATAATGTTTCAGTCTCTGGTCATAATGTTTCAGTCTCTGGTCATAATGTTTTAACCGCTAGTCATAATGTTTCAGTCTCTGGTCATAATGTTTTAGTCGCTAGTCATAATGTTTCAGTCTCTGGTCATAATGTTTCAGTCTCTGTTCATAATGTTTCAGTCTCTGGTCATAATGTTTCATTCCCTGGTCATAATGTTTCAGTCTCTGGTCATAATGTTTTAGTCTCTGGTCATAATGTTTCATTCCCTGGTCATAATGTTTCAGTCTCTGGTCAAATTTTACAGTCTCCGGTCATAATGTTTCAGTCTCTGGTCATAATGTTTCGGTCTCTGTTCATAATGTTTTAATCTCTGGTCATAATGTTTCAGTCTCTGGTCATAATGTTTCAGTCTCCGGTCATAATGTTTCAGTCCCTGGTCATAATGTTTCAGTCTCTGGTCATAATGTTTCAGTCTCCGGTCATAATGTTTCAGTCTCTGGTCATAATGTTTCGGTCTCTGTTCATAATGTTTTAATCTCTGGTCATAATGTTTCAGTCCCTGGTCATAATGTTTCAGTCTCTGGTCATAATGTTTCAGTCTCTGGTCATAATGTTTCAGTCTCTGGTCATAATGTTTTAGTCTCTGGTCATAATGTTTCATTCCCTGGTCATAATGTTTCAGTCTCTGGTCAAATTTTACAGTCTCCGGTCATAATGTTTCAGTCTCTGGTCATAATGTTTCGGTCTCTGTTCATAATGTTTCGGTCTCTGGTCATAATGTTTCAGTCTCCGGTCATAATGTTTCAGTCTCTGGTCATAATGTTTCGGTCTCTGTTCATAATGTTTTAATCTCTGGTCATAATGTTTCAGTCTCTGGTCATAATGTTTCAGTCTCCGGTCATAATGTTTCAGTCCCTGGTCATAATGTTTCAGTCTCTGGTCATAATGTTTCAGTCTCCGGTCATAATGTTTCAGTCTCTGGTCATAATGTTTCGGTCTCTGTTCATAATGTTTTAATCTCTGGTCATAATGTTTCAGTCCCTGGTCATAATGTTTCAGTCTCTGGTCATAATGTTTCAGTCTCTGGTCATAATGTTTCAGTCTCTGGTCATAATGTTTTAGTCTCTGGTCATAATGTTTCATTCCCTGGTCATAATGTTTCAGTCTCTGGTCAAATTTTACAGTCTCCGGTCATAATGTTTCAGTCTCTGGTCATAATGTTTCGGTCTCTGTTCATAATGTTTTAATCTCTGGTCATAATGTTTCAGTCTCTGGTCATAATGTTTCAGTCTCCGGTCATAATGTTTCAGTCCCTGGTCATAATGTTTCAGTCTCTGGTCATAATGTTTCAGTCTCTGGTCATAATGTTTCATTCCCTGGTCATAATGTTTCAGTCTCTGGTCATAATGTTTTAGTCTCTGGTCATAATGTTTCAGTCTCTGGTCATAATGTTTCAGTCTCTGGTCATAATGTTTCAGTCTCTGGCCGTAATGTTTCAGTCTCTGGTCATAATGTTTCAGTCTCTGGCCGTAATGTTTCAGTCTCTGGTCATAATGTTTCAGTCTCCGGTCATAATGTTTCAGTCTCTGGTCATAATGTTTTAGTCTCTGGTCATAATGTTTCAGTCTCTGGTCATAATGTTTCAGTCTCTGGTCATAATGTTTCAGTCTCTGGCCGTAATGTTTCAGTCTCTGGTCATAATGTTTTAGTCTCTGGTCATAATATTTCAGTCTCCGGTCATAATGTTTCAGTCTCTGGCCGTAATGTTTCAGTCTCTGGTCATAATGTTTCAGTCTCCGGTCATAATGTTTTAGTCTCTGGTCATAATGTTTTAGTCTCTGGTCATAATGTTTCAGTCTCTGGTCGTAATGTTTCAGTCTCTGGTCATAAGGTTTCAGTCTCTGGTCATAATGTTTCAGTCTCTGGTCGTAATGTTTCAGTCTCTGGTCATAATGTTTCAGTCTCTGGCCATAATGTTTCAGTCTCTGGTCGTAATGTTTCAGTCTCTGGTCGTAATGTTTCAGTCTCTGGTAATAATGTTTCAGTCTCTTTTGCCGCCTCTCACCCTAGCTAGCTGGGATAGGCTCAAGGTCTTTGATAGAAACGAGTCCTTGAAAGAAACAAGTCCATGATTGAAACGAGTACTTGATAGAAACAAGTCCTTGATATAAACGGGTCTTTGACAGAAACAAGTCCTTGAAAGAAACGAGTCCTTGATAGAAACAAGTCCTTGATAGAAACAACTCCTTGATAGGAACAAGTCCTTGATAGATACAAGTCCTTGATAGAAAAAGTCCTTGATAGTTACATGTCCTTGATAGATACATGTACTTGATAAAAAAGGCCTTGATCGAACCAAGTCCTTGATTGAAACGAGTACTTGATAGAAACAGGTCCTTGATAGAAACAAGTCCTTGATAGAAACAAGTGTTTGATAGAAACAAGTTCTTGATAGAAACAAGTCCTTGATAGAAACAAGTCCTTGATAGGAACGGGTCCTTGATAGATACAAGTCCTTGATAGAAAAAGTCCTTGATAGATAGAAGTCCTTGATAGATACATGTACTTGATAAAAAAAGGCCTTGATAGAAACAAGTGTCTGATAGAAACAAGTTCTTGATAGAAACAAGTCCTTGATAGATACAAGTCCTTGATAGATACATGTACTTGATAAAAAAAGGCCTTGATAGAAACAAGTGTTAGATAGAAACAAGTGTTTGATAGAAACAAGTCCTTGATAGAAACAAGTCCTTGATAGGAACGAGTCCTTGATAGATACAAGTCCTTGATAGAAACAAGTGTTTGATAGAAACAAGGCCTTGATAGAAACAAGTGTTAGATAGAAACAAGTGTTTGATAGAAACAAGTCCTTGATAGAAACAAGTGTTTGATAGAAACAAGTCCTTGATAGAAACAAGTGTTTGTTAGAAACAAGTCCTTGATAGAAACAAGTGTTTGATAGAAACAAGTCCTTGATAGATACAAGTCCTTGATAGATACATGTACTTGATAAAAAAAGGCCTTGATAGAAACAAGTGTCTGATAGAAACAAGTTCTAGATAGAAACAAGTCCTTGATAGATACAAGTCCTTGATAGATACATGTACTTGATAAAAAAAGGCCTTGATAGAAACAAGTGTTAGATAGAAACAAGTGTTTGATAGAAACAAGTCCTTGATAGAAACAAGTCCTTGATAGAAACAAGTCCTTGATAGAAACAAGCTTCATCTTCAGTCAGTGATTTACACACGATTATCTCTTCATTTTCCGCCACATCCGTGTTTCTTTTCAACGTTCAAGCGCCGACAGACGCATCTCTGGACCGTCTGCGATGAATAATTCACTGCACTTGACCAGAGCTCCCTTGTGAATAATTACTCGGGTTATTCAAGCATCTCCATCACACGGAAGGAGGACAGACTCCGATAACCCCCGCCATCGTCGTCATCATCATCAGAGAGGCTCTCTTCTTTTCATACTCATCCAGCACCTCAACCTTTCAACGCCGAGAATCCACGCCGGCGACCACGGCACGACCCAGAAAGCATCATTTCCCCGCCGCAGACCTCATTAGCGACGACCTGTGGCTCGGCCTTTTTTTTTTTTTTTTGCTTACACAATCACATCTCCACCGGTGCTCGGCCAATCAACGTAATGGAAGCGTCTTGGGAATATCAGACGATCCAATCACGCCCTCCTTTTTTTTTTTTCTTCTTTCTTGCCACTTTTATTATTTTCCCTCGCTGGCGTCTGATGTTGGAAATGATTGCTGCTGCTTCCGTTCACTCGTGTTTTGATCTTCAGAAGATGAAGAAAATCTCGCATCTCCGATGGATCGTTTTTATGCGGCGCTTCAGAAGCGCCAGGTGAGAGCGAGTGTGTGATCTTTATTGTTTCTCAGATGTACCAACGCAAAAGGGAGGAGTTCAATCTTGCCGATGAATACGGATGACATGGCGGCGGGGGCGTCCAAACACCGGGCCCGATTCATCACGAGGAGTCGGCCGATTGGGTTCCACGTCTGTGTTCGGGTTTAAAGTGGGGTTTAAGTGACGTTTAAGTTCCAGCGGAAATGAAAACTAGTGTTTTTTTTCTGTTATTGGCACCAGTTTTTTGAAGAAGCTGTTGGAACAACATGACCTGCATGATTGTTAGTTGCAAAAAATCGGTTTGCGCTTTGTTTGCTTTTTGAAATAAATATTTCACACAAAAATAACTAAACATGAGTCACTTTTGTGTTTTTTTCTTACGTGTCGAACCCGACATGAACTCAGTTGCCTATCTTTTTATTTAGTTTGAATTTTTTTTGTTGTTGAAATAATCAAAGTTCGTAAACGGATCCGTTATAGTTTGTAACTGATTTTTGGGACAGTGAGTATCAAAATATTAAATTTATATTTTGTTTTGGTTAAATTCAATTCAAAAACGTCTTTATTGTATTATTTAAATATCCTGATGCTAATCCGTAGTGTGTTTTTCCTCTCGTGTGTTTTATTTTATTTTTTACTTTTTTTGTTTTTATTTTTATTTTATTTTATTCTATTGTATTTTGTTAATAGTGTTAAATTTCTAATTTTGTAAATAATTGTATATTTTTAAGATCTTTTTTATTTTATTTTGTATTATCTCTTTTATTTTTATTTTTTTCCTTGCACTTTATTTTTTTAAACTGCGCTGTTGTAAAAGTGTGTGAATAAAGCTTTTCTATTCTATTCTATTCTATTCTATTTTCTCGATTTCTTTTTCTTGTATATCATTTTTTAATGTTTTATACAACAAAAAAAACGCAAATACAATCCTTTTGTTGTGTTTACTATACTAATTAATTCAAAAACGTCTTTATTAATGTGTCAAATTGTTTTTTTTTTAAAGGAATAATTGAATAAAATAATTATTATATTTAAAAGATTATTATAGTATAAATTATGTAATTTAACGCTTGTGTTATCTCGGGGTCAAGGTGACCCGGAGGTCTCTTGTATCGTCTCATTCGTTTCTGAGATTAGACAAGTGTTAAAATAATGTTTTTTTTAATAATAGAAGAAAACAGCAAAATGATTATTTTACACATGGAGTTTGATATTCCTTTTCCAATAATTCAAAATTAAATGTTTTAAATTCAATATATTTTAACTTGTATTCTTTTAAATTCAATATCAAAAAGTTGGCAAAATACAACAAGATTGAACTTTTAGCCAATCACGCGACACACAGGCGATCATGTGACGACGTATCGAACTCTATGTGTAAATAAATAATTATTTTTGAATGAAATGATCCATAACATTACTATTATAATTAACAAAAAAAAAAATCAATATACAAATTATTAAATTGTTTGAATTATCTAAAAACCCAAGAACATTTCCATTTAAAAAACTGAAAAAACTTTTTTTACACAATTAATACACTTTTTAATCAATAACCTTTCTTGATTCCATCCAAAAATGATTCCTTCTATTTATAGTTTCTATATTCACTTCATCGTTCTATATATGATAAATATGATACTTTAAATACGACTTTCATCTGTCCATGTAACTATTAGCTAACGCTATCTTTGCCCTTAATCAGAAGTTAAATAATTTATCTCGAATCCAAAGTCCTGACTTTTCCCAAAGTCATAATGAAAATAAAGTCGGTGTAGCAACATGTTTACCGAGGCTGTTTGTCCTATTTAGCCACATCTGCTGCTAGCAAGGGCGAAGCATGCATGCGTAACCCAGAAGCCTCATTAGCTCTCCGGCGCTTTTCATGTTCGTCACGTTTTCATCTTACGTGTTACAGTCATGGCTGCCATTGAAAAATGTGTGCTGATGACTGAAGATATGACATGAAACAACATGAAAACCAGTCAATTCATTATTTTATTATTTTATTAAAGAATACTCCAAACATGAAGTTGAGAATTCAAATAAACACGAGGGTCTTGGGGAGGTCACTGGTTACACATATGGTTAGTCTTGATAAGTTCAACTTCCACAACAAAAAATAAAATAATAATTTAATCTGCTGTATATGGATGGATATATGGATGGATGGATATATGGATGGATGGATGGATGAAGGGATGGATGGATATATGGATGGATGGATGGATGGATGGATGGATGGATGGATGGATGGATGGATGGATGGATGGATGGATGGATGGATGGATGGATGGATGGATGGATGGATGGATGGATGGATGGATGGATGGATATATGGATGGATGGATGGATGGATGGATGGATGGATGGATGGATGGATGGATGGATGGATGGATGGATGGATGGATGGATGGATGGATGGATGGATGGATGGATGGATGGATACATGGATGGGTGGGTG
Source organism: Callionymus lyra (assembly GCF_982586985.1). Taxonomy (NCBI): domain Eukaryota; kingdom Metazoa; phylum Chordata; class Actinopteri; order Syngnathiformes; family Callionymidae; genus Callionymus; species Callionymus lyra. Next base: position 15,453,415 of record NC_141834.1, read on the forward strand.
GATGGATACATGGATATATGGATATATGGATGGATGAAGGGATGGATCAATAGATAGATAGATGATGGATGGATGGATGGATGGATGGATGGATATATGGATGGATGGATGGATGAAGGGATGGATGGATATATGGATGGATGGATGGATGGATGGGTGGGTGGATGGGTGGGTGGATGGATGGATGGATGGATGGATGGATGGATGGATGGATGGATGGATGGATGGATGGATGGATGGGTGGATGGATGGATGGATGGATGGATGGGTGGATGGATGATGGATGGATGGATGGATGGGTGGATGGATGGATGGATGGATGGATAGATGGATGGATGGATCGATGGATGGATATATGGATGGATGGATGGATGAAGGGATGGATGGATATATGGATCGATGGATGGATGGATGGATGGATGGATGGATGGATGGATGGGTGGGTGGATGGATGGATGGATGGATGGATGGATGGATGGATGGATGGATGGATGGATGGATGGATGGATGGATGGATGGATGGATGGGTGGATGGATGGGTGGGTGGGTGGATGGATGGATGGATGGATGGGTGGATGGATGGATTGATGGAT